>NW_007128841.1:0-4957 GCF_000164805.1 Carlito syrichta
TGACATAAAAGCTGGGCATATTATTGTCAGCCAGCTCTGGGAGCTTAGGTATATGGACTCCCTTTTGTCCACCATCACACCCTCCTTAAAAAGGAGTTCATATAGCTGACCACATGCAGAAGATTAAAACAAGACCCCTACCTATCTCAATACACAAAAATCAACTCTAAATGGATCAAAGACCTAAATGTAAAATCTCAAACTATAAGAACTTAGAAAATGCAGGAGACACCCTCATGGAAATTGGAACTGGCAACCAACTCCTGATAAAAACCCCAAGTGACCATGTCATGAGAAATAAGATAGACAAGTGGGACCTCATTAAGCTCACAAGCTTCTGCAAAGCCAAAGAAACCATTGAGAGAGTGGGTTGACAGCCCACACAATGGGAAAAATTATTTGCCAACTATGTATCTGACAAAGGACTACACCTAGGATCTACAAGGAACTCAAATGTGCCACAAAGAAAAAAACAAACAGCCCCATTGCAAAATGGACTAAAGAAATGAATAGACACTTCTCAAAAGACAACATATGAGCAGCCAACAGATATATGAAAAAATGCTCAGCCTCACTATTCATTAAAAATAGAAATTAAGGGAGTTCTGGTAAGATGGCAATGACATAGGTGGACTTGTGAGATTCTCCGAACATGAGTTCCCAAAAAGACTCTTACTTTTCCTCCCCCACCCCCCAGGCAACTGCCAGCTGCACTGGTCCGAGGCCTGGAGACCTTCGGTCCCATGCAGGGCTGGATATTGCGGCTCCCGGCTGCTGCTACTCCACTATATGTAACTCCTGCCTGCGCGGGTGTCTCAGGTCTTTGCTCCCTCCCTGGCTACATTGTCTTGCTCAGCACCCAGCACCAAGCTGCCGGTCACCCAGGGAGGCTCTGGGCGCCTGCCCCTCAGAGATACCATCCCATTTCTGGCTGAAGTACCCTGTGAGGGGCCCAGGGCCACCCTCCTCACTCACTGCCTGCCCTTTGGAGTTTTGGAGCTCTGGAGCTCTGGGCCCACCCGGGCTGAGGCACTCAGCTCCAGAGGACGGAACTCCCGACTCCCTCCTCCACCCCAGCCTGCTGGTGGCACCCCAGATCCAGAGCCCAGCTGGGCAGCTGATCCACAGTGCCTCTCACAACAGCACAGTCCACCATAGTGGATCAAACAGGGACCCAGATGAGCGGAGAGAAAAGATCCGTGAAAGTGGAACTGCCACTTCAGTCATTCTCCAGGCAAAGGTTTGCATTGCCCCACCCACCTTCCACCAGCCTCCACCTTGGTTCCTAAGGTAACGTCGCTGAACAGGAGACAAAGCCCCTCTCCTACGCTGAATCAGACAAAGGCAACTAAGCAACGCAGACCTCCCAGGAAGAGGCTAAAAAAAAAAAACTCAAACTATCAGTAAATCTAGCTGCCTGCAACAACAACAGAGGGAAGAGGCTGGAGATCAGAGCTGAAGAGACCTTAGACACTCAGGGAAGATTCCAGAGCTAGTCTGATCTCTTATTTTGATTTTTGATTTTATCATTTTGTCTGTTTGTTTTGCTCACTTTTGTTTGCTTTCTGACTTACACTATCTGTTTCATGATTTTATTGGTCTGTCTCTGCGTAGCTACCAGTATTCTTTAAGGAATTTTTCTTGCGTGTTTTTTTCACTTCTTTCTGGCCTTGTGTCTCTTTTTCGCCTGTTAGTTGGCATATATGTCTGTTTTCCCTCTCACTCGTCTCTCTTTCTAACTTCCTATTGATCCCCTCTTCCTCCATTATTTTCCTCTTTTGTACCTCCTTTTGATCCAGGGACCAAACCTACATCCCGCTGCACAGACAGATTGTAAGACAGTGGGAAATAGGTTCTAGTATGCTCATACGCCTGTTGGTGGATGCTAGAATCAGTAAAGAGATTCTGAATCACAGCTTCCCCCTCAATTAAACCTCAAAACTGCAAAAAGTACAGCCCGCAGCCCACACTCCAACCTCAAAAGTGAACAAACCCAGAGGACCTTCATAAAGAAGAACAGGAGATTGTACAAGTGAACCAAAAGCAACCCCACTTTCCCTGAAAAACAGAATTTAAAGAAGGGGAGGGAAAGGGGGAGAGAGAGAAAAGTCTACACAAATGAAGAAAAACCAAAAGAAGAATATGGGTCTCCTCCAGAATCCTGGGAGGGCAGACACTGAGAAAACTGACTTCACAATGCAAACAATGAAGAGCCCCCAGAATGATCTCAAACTAAAAACCTAGATATCAAGACATTAATGGAGAGATTAAAAAGAATTGAGGAGACACAAGAAGAAACTAGGAAGGAGCTGATATCTGAGATAAAAGTAATAAAGAATACTGTGAATGAAATAAATAACAAACTGATAAGCATGGAAAGCAGAATTACCCAAGTAGAAGAAAGAATCTCAGAGCTTAAGAATCAAAATGTAGAACTAACCCAAACTCTTAAAAACACAAAAAATAAGCTGAAAAAGACAGAACAAAACCTTTAAGAGATGAGTGATTACTTCAAGAGACCGAATCTAAGAGGAATTGGCCTTCCTGAGGCAGAAAGAGAGACAGAGACCACCTGGAACAAACTTTCCATGAGATCATTCAAGAAAACTTCCCTTATCTAATCAGTGATGCAAAAATTCAAACACAAGAGATTCAGAGAAACCCTGCAAGATAACAAATGAGAATACCAACTCCTAGACACATAATAATTCACCTAAACAAAGTAGGCATAAAAGAAAAATTCCTAAAGGCAGCAAGAGAAAAAGGCCAGATCACCTACCATGGAAGACCAATCAGAATAGCAGCAGATTTATCTACAGAAACCCTGCAGGCTAGGAGAGCTTGCAGCCCTATCTTCAAAGTCCTAAAAGATAAACAATTTCAACCAAGAATAGCCTACCCTGCCAGATTAAACTTCATCAACGAGGGAGAATTAAAATCTTTCCCAGATATCCAATCCCTAAGAACTTATGCTGCCACCAAACCACCTCTACATGAAACACTTAAGAAAGTACTGAACACAGAAGAAAAGGAAAAAAAGAACAAAGTTCTTCACAAGAGGACAGGAAAAAGAATAAAATATACATGAATCAACCCCAAAACCAAAAGAAAGACAAAAAAACCAAGTGGAAGAACAACAACACTATAAGAACTCTATGATAGGGACAAACTCTCACCTTTCAAAATTAGCCTGTATGTGAATGGACTTTTTAAAAGCACCACTGAAAAGACATAGAATGGCAAAATGGATAAAATATCACCAGGCAGCAATATACTGCCTTCAAGAGACCCATCTCACTAGAAAAGAAATACACAGACTCAAAGTAAGAGGATGGGAAACAAATTTTCAGGTGAATGGAACACAAAAGAAAGGAGGAGTTGCGATCCTAATTTCAGACAAAATACCATTTAAGCTATCAAAAATTATAAAAGATACAGAGGGCCACTACATAATGATAAAAGGTTCACTCCATCAACAAGAAATATTTATCCTAAACATATATGCACACAACATAGGTGTGCCAACTTTCATAAAGCAACATCTAGGAAAACAACTTTCATAAAGCAACTTCTAGGAAAACTAAAGAAAGATATTGACTCTAACACCATCATAAATGGGGACTTTAATAACCCACTCACAACCCTAGACAGATCATCAGGACAAAAAATCAGCAAGATCTGGAACCTCAATGTCACTCTGGACCAAATGGACTTATTTGATACCTACAGAACACTCCATCCAAAGACCACAGAATACACATTCTACTCATCACCACATGGAACGTATTCTAAGATCGACCACATAATTGGCCCTAAATCAAGTATAAGCAAATTTAAAAGGACCGAAATTCTACCATGCACCTTCTCGGAACACAGTGGAATAAAAATAAACATTAACAACAACAAAGTCCCCCCAAAACCCACAAAGACATGGACACTAAACAGCATGATGTTAAACAACTCCTGGGTTAATGATGAAATCAAAAAAGAGATCAAAAGATTCCTGGAAACAAATGAAAATAAGGAAACATCTTACCAAAATCTCTGGGACGCCTTAAAAGCTGTAGTAAGAGGGGAATTTATATCCCAACAAACACACATGAAGAAAATGGAAGGAACACAAATTAACAGCCTAACAAGCCACCTAAGGAAGCTGGAAAAGCAAGACCACAAAAACCCTAATTTCAGCAGAAGAATCCAGATCACTAAAATAAAAGCTCAAATCCGGGACATAGAAGACAGAAAGATAATACAAAAAATCAATGAAACAAAAAGCTGGTTCTTCGAAAGGATAAACAAGATTGATGGTCCCCTAGCTAGACTGACCAAGAAAAAAAGAGAAAAAACCCAAATAAGCACAATTAGAAACACAAAAGATGAAGTCACATCTGACCCTGAAGAAATACAGAAGATCATTAGAGATTATTATGTACACCTGTGTGGAAACAGACTTGAAAAACTCAAGGAAATGGAGGACTTTCTGACATCACACAACCTACCTATGTTGGAACTAGAAGAAATTGAGACCCTAAATAGACCAATAACAATCAAGGAAATTGACTATGTAATAAGAAAACTACCTACAAAAAAAAAGCCCTGGTCCAGATAGCTTTCCAGCAGAATTCTACAAGACATTTAAGGAGGAGCTGATACCAATCCTACTGAATGTATTCCAGGTGATTGAAAAAGATGGAACTCTCCCCAAATCATTTTATGAAGACAACATCACATTGATACCCAAGCCAGGTAAAGATCCAACAAAGAAAGAGAACTACAGGCCAATATCTTTGATGAACATAGATGTTAAAATTCTCAACAAGAACCTAGCAAACTAGATTCAACAATACATCTCAAAAATCATCCATCATGACCAAGTAGTATTCATCCCTGGGATGCAAGGCTGGTTCAACATTTGTAAAACCATAAATGTAATTAAATACATCAACAGAGGTCAAAA
>NW_007128842.1:0-774 GCF_000164805.1 Carlito syrichta
TGTTTGATGCAGCTGAAGAAATTCTGTGCAGTCATGGAAGAAGAAAATGGTATGTTTAAGCGAAGTACTCACACCTAACCTGAGAATGTCATGGTTCATTTTCCCATTTTCCCACTATGCCGCTTGGCCTTTTCTAACATATGCAAGGGTTAAATTCTGAAGCACATCAAGAATGCTTTCTTTCACTTGGTTATAAGTTACTAGATATTGCTTGAGTAAAAAATGAGATAAGTATATTCACTCCTTATTTGATTTAGAATTATGCAGCTTAGTGATCAGACATAAGGTCTTTTAGAAGCACAAGTTTATGGTAAGTTCATTATGAGCTCATTATAAGTTCTAACACTTTTCTAGGAGTTATGTAGGTGATTTATAACACTGTCTTCACAGACAGGATAAAGATTAATCGTTAAGGTTTTTACTTAATTCTATAGCTAAATTTTAAGTAAACATTTATAGAGTGGGTTTTCACTTAATTCATAATATACTAATTAGATACTTTTATGATAATTAACTAAATACAGAAAGCAACCTTGGGGGCCTGGGAAATGTCATTAAAAGCTTCTTTTGAGTTTTCTTTAGAAATAAACACTGCAGGATAAGAGAAAAGTAATGAAGACACCTGGACAAGAAAGGCGATTACAAAAGCTTTGTAGGTCGTGAAAGCCCAAAAAGAGAAGAACTGCTACGTGAAGAACCGTGCACCTGGGAACTTTCTTGAAGCACTTCAAGGATTGTAATTTGGGACTCTTTTGAAGAAAGTTGCTGGCAGTG
>NW_007128843.1:0-922 GCF_000164805.1 Carlito syrichta
TAGACATGATAATTGTTTTATCCATGTATTACTCATAATTGGCAAATGTAATATCATACAAGTTATATAATCAATATACATATGTATGAGGATTGACAAAAATTATTAGGCTCTGGTTATGTTTAACAAGGTTTTTACTTTGTGTCATTAATTGAGTCTTAGTGCTATAGTTTAGTGTTTTATAGCTACTTTGAAGATTGTTTTAAGTTTATAAGTTTAAGTTCACACAATGATAAAGCTGGTGCCTCAAAGATAATAATAATTGCTCCACTGCCTATCTTAAGACAAAGATGTTTTCCAGGAGGTTGCCAAGCATAAGGGAAAACAGCCAAATCACCATTATCCTAAACTTAAAAGCTCATTGGCAATTTGCAACCATCATAATTTTAGTTGTGTTAGTTTTATTTCATTATGTTTCATTCACTTTATATGATTATCCAGAGTAAAGATTAGTGTATGTATCTTCACAGTAAGTGACTTTCATAGTTATTCTTTAAATGCTAGCCACTGTTGTTTGGTCAAGTTAATGGGCTTCATATTCCTACTATCACTAGGTACAATCTATAGTTTCGTATTAATGATTTTAAGGCTTTTTTAATTACACAAGTGATGTGGAACCGAAGTCAAAGTAAACCTTGTATGCATTATGTTTAGTTTAAGTGAAACTCCTTTTACAGTTATCTCAAGACTCATTAACTGAAAGTAGATAGTGTTTTTGGCTTATTCATTTCTTCTAAAGACCGCTAGATGGTGGTAACTTTTAAAACATATATACGTGAAGGAATTTTGTCTTGCCCCTTTTACAAATGCTATAAAAGCTTTCTGTTAACTAATAAAGGATGTCATCTGTTCAAGAAGCAGTGTCCAGGAATATTGTGTCGTCTTTCGCCTATCCATCTCTCCTTCAGGAGATCTCACGACT
>NW_007128844.1:0-698 GCF_000164805.1 Carlito syrichta
CAGTTATCTCAAGACTCATTAACTGAATAGTAGATAGTGTTTTTGGCTTATTCATTTCTTCTAAAGACCGCTAGATGGTGGTAGCTTTTAACACATATATACGTGAAGGAATAGTCTTTGTCTTGCCCCTTTTACAAATGCTATAAAAGCTTTCTGTTAACTAATAAAGGATGTCATCTGTTCAGGAAGCAGGTGTCCAGGAATATTGTGTCCGTCTTTCGCCTATCCATCTCTCCTTCAGGAGATCTCACGACCTGGCAAAAGGGGCTGGACCCCTAAACTCTATAAAAAAGATACCTGCACACATATGTTTATCGCAGCATTATTCTCAATAGCAAGAACCTGTAATCAACCATCATGCTGTCTATCAAAAGAGAAATGGATTAAAAAAATGTGGTACATATACATGATGGAATACTACACAGCCATAAAAAACAACAAAATCAAGAATTTCATAGCAACATGGATGGAACTAGAATGTATAATACTGAGTGACCTCTCACAGAAACAAATATATGAGTATCACATGTTCTCACTCATGTAGTGGACCTTCAACATCCAATGTAATACTATAAGAAAATGTCCGACAGTAGTGGGAAACTATGGGGAGGAGGGAGATGGGATTAACGGTAGTAAATATCTGTCTGGGGATGGGGAGACACTTCTTATCAACAAGGGTGCCTGAACGAAGCATTTTG
>NW_007128845.1:0-7556 GCF_000164805.1 Carlito syrichta
TTCTGTTAATAATAAAGGATGTCATCTGTTCAGGAAGCAGGTGTCCAGGAATATGTGTCCGTCTATCGCTATCCATCTCTCCTTCAGGAGATCTCACGACCTGGCAAAAGGGGCTGGACCCCTAAACTCTATAAAAAAGATACCTGCACACATATGTAAATCGCAGCATTATTCTCAATAGCAAGAACCTGTAATCAACCATGCTGCTGTCTATCAAAAGAGAACTGGATTAAAAAAATGTGGTACATATACATGATGGAATACTACACAGCCATAAAAAACAACAAAATCATGAATTTCATAGCAACCTGGATGGAACTAGAATGTATAATACTGAGTGACCTCTCACAGAAACAAATATATGAGTATCACATGTTCTCACTCATGTAGTGGACCTTCAACATCCAATGTAATACTATAAGAAAATGTCTGACAGTAGTGGGAAACTATGGGGAGGAGGGAGATGGGATTAACGGTAGTAAATATCTGTCTGGGGATGGGGAGACACTTCTTATCAACAAGGGTGCCTGAACGAAGCATATTTGTATACCTAATCCTTAATTGTAACCCACAATATCATCATAAAAAATATTGATTATAAAAAAGTGCAAATTAAAACTACACTGAGATGCCATCTAACTCCAGTCAGTATGGCCATCATCAATAACTCAGAAAACAACAGATGCTGGAGAGGATGTAGAGAAAAGGGAACACTTCTACACTGTGGGTGGGATTGTAAACTAGCAAAACCTCTGTGGGAAACAGTGTGGCGATTTGTAAAAGACCTAAAAACCAACCTTCCATATGACCCAGCAATCCCCATTCTGGGAATATACCCAGAGGAACACAAAACACACTGTGGAAAAGATATCTGGACACACATGTTTATTACAGCAATATTCACAATAGCTAAAACATGGAACCAACCGTGCTGCCCATCAAAAGTGAACTGGATGAAAAATTGCAGCACATATACATGATGGAATATTACATAGCAAAAAAAGGACAAAATATGACATTCACAGTAACTTGGATGGGCTTAGAGTCTATAATACTAGGTTAGCTAACAAAAAACTTGTACTGCATATTTTCACTCATAAGTGGACTCTGAACAATAATCATAATACCATAAGAAAGGGATTGTCAGTAGTGGGAAACTGCCTGGGGGGGCACACTTCATCAGTAAGGGTACCTGATCTCAAACCAGGAGAAGTGGGGGCCAAAGTGAGGCCCAAACTTTACCTGTACAATGACCATTTGTATCCCTGACTCTTAAATGTACCCCACACATTTAACATAATTTTAAAAAGAAGAATAAATACATACAATCACACAAAATCTAAAGGAAATGGAGGACTTTCTAACATCACACAAACTCCCTACGTTGAGACAAGAAGAAATCGAGACCTTATATAGGCCAATAACAATCCAGGAAATTGATTATGCCATAAGAAAACTACCTACAAAAAAATATACTGGACCAGATGACTTTCCAGCAGAATTCTACAAAACATACAAGGAGGAACTGATACCAATCCTACTGAAAGTATTCCAGGCGATTGAGAAAGATGGAACTCTTCCCAAATCATCTTATGAAGCTAATATCACATTGATACCCAAGTCAGGTAAAGACTCAACAAAGAAAGAGAACTACAGACCAATATCCCTTATGAACATAGATGCTAAAATTCTCAACAAGATTCTAGCAAACTGGATTCAACAATACATCTCAAAAATCATCCACAATGACCAAGTAGGTTTCATCCCTGAGATGCAAGGCTGGTTCAACATTCATAAGACCATAAATGTAATTAAATACATCAACAGATGTAAAAACAAAAACCACATGATTATATTATTAGATTCAGGAAAAGCTTTTGATAAAATCCATCATCCCTTCCTGATAAAAACCCTTGAACATCTAGGCATAGAAGAAACATACCTCAAAATAGTAAGAGTCATCTATGAGAAACCCACAATCAGCATACTTCTAAACAGAGAAATTGAAACCATTTCCCCTAAAAACTGGAGAAAGGCAAGGGTGCCCACTTTCACCCCGTCTGTTCAATAAACTTTTGGAAGTCCTAGCTAGAGCAATCAGAAAAGAGAAGGTGATCAAAATAGGAAAAGAGAAAGTCATCTCTCTTTTCAGATGACATGATTCGATACACTGAAAACCCAAGAGAATCTGTCAAAAACCTCCTTTCACTGATAAAGGACTTTGGCAAGTCTCAGGGTATAAATCAATGTGCAAAAGACAACTGCATTTCTATACAGCAATAATAAACAAACAGAAACTCAAAATTTAAAAAAATGATTCCCTTCAAAATAGCCACACACACACACACATACACACAAAGAAATACCTTGGTATCTTCCTAACCAGAGATGTGAAAGACCTTCACAATGAAAACTACAGAACACTGCTCAAAGAAATCAAAGATGACACAAATAAGAAAATTTTCCATGCTCATGGATTGAAAAAATCAACATTGCTATGATGTCCATTCTACCTAAGGCAATCTATAGATTTAATGCAATACCCATCAAATTATCAGCAACATTCTTCTCAGACTTAGAAATGACAATACAGGAATTCATATGGAAACATAAAAAAACAAGAATAGCCAAAACAATCCTCGGCAAAACAAAAAAACAAAAAACAAAGCAAGAGGTATCACACTCCCAGATTTTAAACTGTATTATAAAGCTACAATAGTCAAAACAGTCTGGTATTGGTACAAGAACAGGCATGTAGATCAATGGAATAGAATTGAGATTCCAGAAGCAAAACCTCAATTTCTCAACCAACTCATATTCAACAAACCCTCCACCTCCAACCACTGGTGAGGTTAATGGTATGAGATCAACTCTAGATGGATCAGACACCTAAATGTAAAATCTCGAACTATAAGAACTTTAGAAAATGTAGGAGGTATTCCTATGGAAATTGGAACTGGCAACAAATTCCTGAGCAAAATCCAAAGTGCTCATGCCATAAGAGATAACATAGACAAGTGGGACCTCATCAAACTGACAAGCTTCTGCAAAGCCAAAGAAACCATCAAGAAAGCAGAGGGACAGCCCAGACTGGGAAAAAATATTTGCCAACTCCATGTCTGTCAAAGGCCTAACCTCTAGATCTACAAGGAACTCAAACTTGCTGAAAAGAAAAAAACCAAACAGCCCCATTACAAAGTGGGCTAAAGATATGAATAGACACTTCTCAAAAGAAGACATACGAGCATCCAACAGATGCATGAAAAAATATTCAGCCTCACTAGTCATCAAGCAGATGCAAATTAAAACTACACTGAGATACCACCCACCTCCAATCAGAATGGCTATCATCAATAACTCAAAAAATAACAGATGCTGGAGAGGATGTGGCAAAAAGGGAATACTTCTACACTGTTGGTGGGAGTGTAACTAGTACAGCCTCTGTGGATTCAGTGTGGCAATTCCTAATAGTTCAAAAATCGACCTTCCATATGACTCCGCAATCCCCTTGCTGGGAATATACCTGGAAGAACGCAAATCACTCTATAAAAAAAGATAACTGCACACGTATGTTTATTGCAGCCTTGTTCACAATAGCAAGAACATGGAACCAACCATCAAAAGAGGAATGCATTTTTAAAATGTGGTACATACACACAATGGATATTATGCAGCCTTATAGAAGAACAAACTGATGAACTTTGCAGCACCCTGGATGGAATTAGAATGTATAATACTGAGTGATCTTTCATGGAAACAGAGAACTGAGTATCACATATTCTCACTCATAAGTGGACCATGAACAACTATTGTAATACTGTAAGAAAAGGATTGACAGTAGTGGGAAACTGCGTGAGATGGGGCGTGAGGAGGTGGGATTGACAGTAGTCAAAATCTGCCTATGGAAGGGGGGCACACCTCATCACAAGAGTACCTGCACAATGAATTATTTGTATACCTAACCCTGAATTGTACCCCACAATTTCAAAATAAAAAAATGTAAGTCAAAAAAAAAGAAGCAAATCAGGAAAAAAAAAAAAACAGAAAAAAATGAGGCAGTAGAGGCTGCCATTTCAATCTTTCTTAAATCTTCTTTTCCTAATAAATGAAAACATTTAATTTAAAAAAGAATGAATACACAGAACACACACACAAAAAGATTGTTCTTTTTATGTACAGAATTAACAGCAGTTTCTGGACTATCTACCTTAAAAATATCATATTGTCTCTTCTGTTAATAAAAAAAGTATGTGTCAACTTTCTCACAGAAACAAACAAAAACATGAATCTCTTATTTCCTGCACTCTCACCTTGCATGTTTTTGTTCTCCACTGTTTTCTTCTTTCTCTAACTATTGTCCTCTACATTTTGGCTAGCGTTTCATCCAAGCATGGGATGTTAGATGTCCAAGATTTTATAGTGGCTGTTTGCAAGGAGGAGGAGGCTCCAGTAACTGCCACATGCATTCTGTTATGGGAGAGAAAGCATTCTGAATGCCACTCAAGTGTAACAGAGCAGGATGGTAGGGTGTCTGCATGGCCCAGGAAGCCAGAGGTGGAAAATTATGGGCAAAAGAATTGCAGCCAAAGGCCAGAAGAGAAAAGATTTGTAGCCAGCTATGTCTTCCATTACTCTAGTGTTTGTTTCTAATGGGCAGAATGCATTTGCTAACACACACACACACACACACACACACACACACACACACACACACACACAAATGTTTAAAACACATTAAAAGAAGACGCTTGCTCTGGAAGTCGACAGAAAGAAACATCCATAATTGGAGGAACACAATATCAAGGCCTATCTCGGAAACAATGCCTAAAATCGGGACAAAGAAAGGAGAGAAAGCAATCGAGTTGAAACTGGCTAAGCTCAGGCCTGCCCAAGGAAGACGGGATTCAAAGCCTAGGACCATAAATATTTCCTACAAGTGAACCCAATGAACTTTACCCTCTTCTTCAACCAAGTCACAAAAGGAGCTCTTTAATAACTTCTTCCTTAAAGCTGTAGTAAATTCACTCATCAGATCCACAGACAAGATTTCAGAGTGAAGTTACTTACTCCACCTAGATATCCCAATCTTTCTTCTTCAAGAATATTAATGGGATATTTAACATTATGCATAAAAGTGCATATTATAAAATATTACCTAAAAAAGTAAATAACTATTAGATATATCAATGACTATCTATGAGAAACATTGAAATGATCTCCCTAACATTAGAGCCTGGAGGAACGTGGGACAATCACATCTGTCTTGCATGATTTTAACTCCCCAGAGCTAAGCTTCTTGGGTGCTGTTATACCTTTCTACCAACTCTTTCCAACCAATCCTGTCATCTTGTTGGGAATCTGACCTCCCTATTGGCTTTCTCATAGCTTCAACTGCCTTCTTGATGACATCACTCTCCCTTCAATCCTACCCCCACCTGGTAGAATCTTGGAGTTACCAAGGAGTTGTCTGTAAATACATTTGAATCATCACAAGGGACCAGTGACCAGTATGACCAGTGACTTTCCTACTGGACACCTGTGCTCTCTGGCTTCAGGCACAAACACAATCTCTAGTATCAGCTCTTCATCATTT
Organism: Carlito syrichta; assembly: GCF_000164805.1. Classification (NCBI taxonomy): domain Eukaryota; kingdom Metazoa; phylum Chordata; class Mammalia; order Primates; family Tarsiidae; genus Carlito; species Carlito syrichta. The sequence continues at coordinate 5,594 of NW_007128845.1, forward strand.
ATGTCTACAATTGATGTTTCCTCTTTTCTAACCATGTCAGTTAAGAAAAGAAAATGTTAAAGTTTTTCATTAGATTTCTTCCCTTCTGAATTCAGTAGAAGAGTCACAAGAGTCTGGACTCAAGAGGTCAAGTCTTGAACTAGAAATAGAGACCTAATTTCAGTTTTGCTTTGACATTCACTAGCTGTGTGACTTTGGGTACATAACTTTCTGAGACAAAATCTGTTTCCTTTCTGTTACATGATGATAATGATCCATTATTAACTAAAATGTCTTTCTTTTCTAACCTTGAGTTTTAAGGGACATACATATGACAATGAAAGTAAAGACATTTTACAAATGTTACAGAGAAAAACTAAGTGGTATGAAAAACTAGCAATATGTCCCAAATGTTTCTTCAGTTATACTCTTCATCAACTAATATTTTAACTTCAGTATTTTAAAGTAAGTGATGTTCAAAAAGCAATATTCACATGTTTTGGCACTTTCTATTTAAACAAGGCAAAATGAGAAAACAGGGAGAGAGAGTAGAGGGTCCTGGTTTTCAAGATGGCCAATATTCTGGGTTAAGGATATATGGGACAGTTTTATTAAGCACTGGCCAACAAGAACTTATATAGGGGAAAATACAAAATGCAGGAAATAAAAATATAAGAAGGAAAGAGACAGAAATGTTTTCAAATAAAAAAGAGGTCGTTTGGGATAGAATGTTGAAGAGAACCGAATATTTTAAATTAAAGCAGATACAGCAATGAGTGGAAACCTAATCAGAGAAAGAAAAAATGTCTTTGGTTTTAGCAATTGCTTAGATTAATGGACTATGAAGAAAAATAAAGCTAAAATAGAGTATCGACTGGAAACATAGCCATTCAGGAAAGTAACATTCAGCTGTATGGACCTTTTCAATTGCCTCTCTGAACACAGAAGACAGTTTTGTTTGTTTAAAATATGAAACACTTCACAAATTTACCTCTCACCTTGGGCAGAGGCCATGCTAATCTTCTCCATATTGTCCCAATTTTAGTATATATCCTGCCAAACCGAGATGACACTTTACAGTTTTGAATATATATATTTTAGAAATATATTTTAGAAATAATGCTTTCTCTAAATAAGACATTATTGAAAATGTTATATAGGGGGATGTAGAAAACTAAATTTGCAGTCTTCTGTTTCTTTTGATTTTAAACTATATGGATGATTCACTATTACAAATAAATTATGTTTTCTTAAAAAGTGGCTGTTTCCTAACTTCATTAGAAGAACAAATTTCTTTGTGTGATAAGTAGGTTTCAAGTACAGGTTGTTTGCCATCTTTACAATTATTTTCTTCCCTAAAAAAGTACACACTAATATACAATTAAATATTTTTAGACCTAGTATTTTAAAAAAGACATAAAAATAAAAAGTCACATCTTCAGAAATTCCACATGTATCTAAAACAATGCTCTGCAGTTCTTTTGAGTTTTCCCACTTTACAAATTGTGTTTCAATTGGATTATAGCAGTGATGGCTGTTTTTAAATTTGGGAATGACTTTTCCAGAATGTAAAAAATGATTATAATCTAGGTTTGGAGAATATAAAAACCTACAGAATACCTTTAAATTGATCCTTTCAGCTTATAGAGCTATATTAAGTAAATATTAATTTTTACTAGGATTACTATCTGTCATTTGCTGGGTAATATTCAGAGAAATATGAATGAGCATGATAGTAAAACCCCTTTACACTGTTTTGCTCTCTGCATTTGCTTTCTGAATCGTGTCAGTTTTTAATGGAAATATTTATCTGCATATGTTATGGCTACCCCCTTATTCACATTTACTTTATTCTTCTGATTACTACATACTCGCTACTTATGTAGTGTCCTGTCTACATGTTCTGGATAGAAAGTCATTTGAAATTATTCCATTGTGAGCTGTTTCTTGGCTCATCTATTCCATAAAATAGAGTAGATAGTAT
>NW_007128846.1:0-11166 GCF_000164805.1 Carlito syrichta
ACCACTACACTCCTGTCTGGGTGACAGAGTAAGACTCCAACTTAAAAAAAAAATTTAGAGGGTGGATCTCTAAGACAAGACAACATTTTTACTAGAAGAACTCAAACTTTAGGTCAGGGTTAAACTTCATGCTAAGTTACAAAATTTTAGATTAAAGCTCGTTAGAGACTTCCTCAAACATTGAAGATACATTTTAGACACTGAATACAGGCTAGAGTAAGTGACTGAAAAGGTGGAAAGAAAATAGTTCTAGAGGATTGTTACCAGAACAGGCCAAACTATAATATGCATTTGTCTTAAATAGAATTGAATGAGAGAACTGATTATTTGACTATGTAAACACTTCATTGCTCTCAGAAATGATCTTATCAAAATCCTCCCCATCTTATACAATTCACCCTAACCTGTAGTGGCTATGAATTTCCTTGTTTCTCATGGGAATATAGAGAAAACACAGACTGGTCCGGCTTATAGATACTTAGTTTATGTTGACAGCCTCATATTACAGTCTAATATGATGGAAGTAGGCTGTTTGAGGTTGAAGCTCACCACAAGGGAAAACAAAAGAGAAACCTTGAAAAACTTCAGGTAGCATAAACATATCTCTAAACTGTCACATCTTTTCCTATTTCTTCTCAAATAAGCATCACCCTCCAAAACACAATTGCTGAGAAAATTCAGAAATAAGCACTAGAAGTGTTACTGAAAGACATGGAGAAATAGGTCCATAAATGCAATATTTGTCTTTAGTGGTCCCATCTAAAGTTTATCTTCTCATGGACTTGGTATCTTGTATCACACACAACTTACTCAATGGCATTAGAAAAGTACCTGAACAAGTTGATCAAGTCCTCCCTAAATCTTACCACCAAGGAAAGTAATTAGAGCTTCTCCCAATTATATAGGTCTTACACTAGATGCAACATTGAGTCTCCCAAACCAGATTAGTCCACATATAAATTACTAACAAATGAGCTTTAATATACATTATCACAGTGACAAGAGAAGGCAGCGAGAAAAGCACTCACTAGGAGAAAAATAACAAAGTCAGTGCTGGTCAAGTGGGGCTGACAGCGACATCTATACTTTAGACTGAGGTGCACAGTGCAACTCACCACCATTTTTTTTCACAGACTCACTTCCACTAGCCCCTAAAATTTTTTAATCAAGGTTCATCATGCTGCAAATAAACCATCATCAAGATAAAAACATGTAATATGTCTTACAATGTTCAATTTTGTAAAAACATGACAAGGAAAAATCACACATAGGCAAACCAGACCATTTAAAAGCAGTCTATATTCTACATATACACTAATGAATGATATGAACAAATTTGGAATTTTTTTTTTTTTATTGGAGTCTCACTCTGTCACCCCAACTGGAGTGCAGTGGTCACTCCTGGCCACTGCAGCCTTGACTTGCTGGGCTCCGACGATCCTTCCACCTCACCTTCCAAGTAGCCAGAACTACAGGTGCGTGATACCATGCACAGCTATTTTTTTTTTTATTTATTGTAGAGATGAGGTATCGCCAAGTTGCCCAGGCGGGTCTCGTGGGCTTGGGCAATTAACTCACTTTGGCCTCCCAAAGCTCGGGATTACAGGCTGAGCCACCAAGCCCAGATACAAATTTGGAAGTTATACTAGGATTATTCTCTTCAGGTACAGAATTCACAACAGTTTCTGGACTATCCACCTACGTGAAAAATATTATATTGTTTGTTCTGCTAATACAAAATGAGTGTTTCAAATTCTCAAAGAAGTAAAAAAATCCACACGAATCTCTTATTTCCTGCACTCTTGGCTGTCCTGTTTTTGATTCTCCATTAATGTCTTTTTCTTTCTCTAATAATTGTCCTCTACATTTTGCCTGGCATTCCACCCAAGCATGGTAGATGAAGAATTCTAGATTCCCATGGCTGTTTGCAAAGAGGGGGAGGGTTCAGTAAATTCTGCACTGTATTCTCTTATGAGAGAAGAGAGAAAGTATTCCGAATGCCTCTCCAGTGTACAAGAGCAGGATGGTAGGGTGTCTGCATCGGCCAGAGAGTCAGAGGTATAAAATTATATGTATAAATTTATGGACAAAATAATTTCAGCCAAAGACCAGAAGATGAAGAGTTTACAGTCATCTATGTCTTCCACCATTCTAGTGTTAGCTTCTAGGGGGCAGAGTACATTTTGTGAACATGAAAAAATGTTTAAAACACATTGGAAAGAAGACTCTAGCTCTGGAAGTTGACAGAAAGTAACACCCATTATTGAAAGAATACAAGCTCAAGGTTTATCTCAGAAACAATACCTAAAATCAGGGCAAAGAACGGAGAGCAGAAAAGACATCAAGTTGAAACTGGCTAATTTGGCACTGCCCAAAGAAGATAGGATTCAAGAAGAAAAAACTACAAAAGCCAAGGACCACACATCATTTCCTACAAGGTGCACTCAATGAATTTCATTCTGTTCTTCAACCATGTTACAAAAGAACCTCTTTATTCTCTTCCTTTGGTCCTTAAAAAATGCATTAATTTACTCATCAGATCCACTGACATGATTTCAGAGTAACTGAAATGGCTCCAACTAAATAGCACTTTCCTTCATCTTCAAAGATATTAACTGGATATATGTATGACATATATGTCTAAACATATGTAATATGAAATATAACATAAAAATATAAATAACTCTTAGCTATATTAATGAACATCTGTGAGAAACATTGAGATGATCTCCCTAACATCAGAGCCTGGAGGAACATAGGACTATCATGTCTGTACTGCAGGACTTTGTCTACCCAGAATCCAGCCACTTGGCTGCTGTTATACTTTCCTATCAAGCCCTTCCAACCAATACTGTCATCTTGTTGGGAACCTGACCTCCCTATTGGCTATCTCATAGCTTCAACTGTCTTCTTGGTGAAATCACTCTCCCACCAAACCTACCCCCACCTGGTAGAATCTTGGAGTTACCATGGAATTGTCTGTAAATACATTTGAATCATCAGAAGAGACCAGTGACCAGTACAACCAGTGACTTTCCTACCAGACACATGCACTATTTGGCTTCAGCTACTAATACAACCTCTAGTATCAACTCCACATCCCTTATATCTACAGTTGATGTTTCCTCTTCTCTGACCATGTCAGGTAAGAAAAGAAAATGTTAACCCTTTTTTCATTAGATTTCTTTCCTTCTAAATTCAGTAGAAGACTCAAAAGAACCTGGACTATTGAGGGCAAGTCTTCAACTAGAAATCTAGAGACCTAATTTCAGTTTTGCTTTGACATCACTAGCTTTGGGTAAAAGCTTTACATAACTTTGTGAGATAAAATCTGTTTCCTCTTCTGTTACATGATGATAATGATCCATTATTACCTCTATCCCGAACTCAAGAAAAACCTTGAGTTTTAAGGGACTTACATAAATACAATAAAATCAGAAACTTTTTACGAGGGTATTTTTCAACAGATACAGAGAAATCCTAGATGGTGTAGAAAACTAGCAATATGTCCCAAGATGTTTCATCAGTTATACTCCAGGTCAACTAATATTTCAACCTTAGTATTTAAAAGTAAGTGATATTCAAAAAGTAATATACACATGTTTTGATGCTTTCTACTTAAACAAGGGCAAAGAGAAAATAGAAAAGATAGTACTGGTTTTTAAGGTGACCAATATTTGGGGTTAAGGACGTTAGGGACACTTTTATCAAGCACCAGCCAACAGAAACTGACAAGGGACAGAAATACAAAATGAGGGATACAGGAAAGAGACAGAAGTGTTTCCAAGATAAAAGAGGTTGTTTAGGATAGAATATTGAGGAGAAACAAATATTTTAAATTAAAACAGAAACAGCAATAAGAGGAAACCTAATCCGAGAAACAGAAAACGAGGTTTGTTTTAGCAGATGCTTAATTAATCAAGTAGAAAGGAAACTAAGACTAGCATATAGTATCATTAAGAGTCGTAGCCTATCAGAAAAGTAATGTTCAGCAGGTTGGTCCTTTTCTGTTGCCTCTCTGAACAGTTGACAGTTGACAGTTTTGTTCTTTTTTAATTTGAATTTACCTGTCATCTTTGCACAAAGGCCATGCTAAACTTCTCTGTGTTGTTTCAATTTAGGATATATCTTGGTAAAGCGACCAAGACACTGGACCACATGAATATATTGAAGTATGTTTTAGAAATGATGCTTTATCTACGAGAAACTAACAAAAGTGGTCATGCAGACAGCTATGGAAATGAATTTCCAGTGTTCTATATTTCCAATTTTTGAACTATATAACTGTTTTTCCTATTATCAATTAAATTAAGACTTTTAAAATATGGGTGTCTCTTAAAAGAACAAATTCCTTTTGTGATAAGCAGGTTTCAAGTATAGGCTGTTTTTCATCTGTACAATAATTGTACTCCTAAAACAGAGGAAATACTGATTAACAATTAACTGTTTTGAGATCTAGAATAAAAAGAAAGACTTACCTAAGAATACAAAGTCAGATCTCTAACTCCACATGCATCAAAAGTAATGGACTGGAGTTCTTTGGGTTGTCCCACATTATAAATTGTCTTTTAATTAGAGTCTAGAAATGACAGATTTTTTTTTTTCAATTCTGGGAATACTTTTTTCCACAATGGGAAAGATTATATCCAGGTTTTGATGATAAATATTTTTTAAAAACTTCATGATACCTCTTGTATGTTCTTTTCTGCTTATCAGGTTATGTTAACGTAAATATCCATTTTAATTGGATTAATATTTGTCACTTGCTGGGCAATATTCAAATATTATGAATGAGTTCCATAGCAGACCTCCTTTATACCTGCTGTTTTGCTCACTGCTTTGTGCCAGTTTTTCCTGAAACATCTGTGTACATACATCTTCGCTACCTATATATTCACATTTACTGTATTTTGCTGCTTGCAACATATATCTTACTAATGTAGTTTCATTGTCTATGTATACTGGTTAGAAATTCATTCCAAATCACCTTCTGTTGTAAGTTGTTACTTGGTTCATTTATTCACTAAAGTGGATAGTATTCAATTTTATAATACTGTCTACATAAATAATATAACTTCATTGATTAGTAATTTACTATACTGTGATCTTGCTACATACCCAGATTTTCATCAATATCCACATATATATATATATTTTTTTTGAGTTGGAGTCTCACTCTGTCGCCCAGACTGGAGTGCAGTAGCCACTCCCAGCCACCGTAGCCTCGACCTGCTGGGCCCTGGCAATGCTGCCGCCTCAGCCTTCTGAGTAGCTGGAATTACAGGCATGTGCTGCCATGCCTGGCTGATTTTTGATTTATTGTAGAGATGAGGTCTCGCCAAGTTGCCCAAGTGGGTCTCGAACCCACTCATCTCAGCCTCCCAAAGGCGTGAGACTACAGATTGAGCCACCGAGCCCGGCTCACATATTCTTTTTTTTTTTTTAATTAATCAGTATTTTTATTATAGTTTTGTGGGGTACAGTTAAGGATTAGGTGTACAATTACGTTTCATTCAGACACCCTGTTGATAAGAGGTGTTTTCCCAGCCCCAAACAGATATTTGCTACTGTTAATCCCTCCCCCTCCCCCCCATAGTTTCCCAGTACCGTCGGTCATTTTGTTATAGTATTACATTGGATGTTCAAGGTCCATTATATGAGTGAGAACATGTGATATTCTGATCTTTGTTTCTGTGTGAGGTCACTCAGTATTATAGACTCTAGTTCCATCCATCACATATTCTTTATAGTTCTGTAATACTATATACAACTTTCATAGTTTTCTTTTTTGTCTTTCCAGAAGTTAGTCTTCCTTTATATAAATCATATGTAATGTATCATTTTTATTCATCTATGAATGATGACTGTTATTATTATGAGAACCACTTCATAAATTAGTAACCTGAAGACCAGAGTTTAATAATTTGTTTTTCTCTCAAAAAGTTTTTCTTGAGAGCTAACTTTCAGGCAGTTATATTGACCTCGAATTACAATCCAGTCTTGATTTTAATAAACAATGACCTGTTAGACTCACTAAGTAGCCTGGGTTAAAAGCAAACTCTAGGAAAAAGCATTTCAGCAAAATGAAACACCTAAGATAATGACAGTAATATCTGCTACTATTGTCTAATAAAACAAAAAAAGTCAATATTGAAAGATCTATAACTCCCAGTTGCTGATCTTTACTGAGAACAGAATGCTGGAAGAAAGGCAGGTTTTGCAACTTGATAATGATACATTAAATGTGCCAAGGTAAATTTGACCTTTCTGAGCCTCCATTTTCTCACATATAAAATGAAATGTTAAAAACAGAATTTCTCTCAAAACCTACTTCTAAAAGACTTCAATGCTAGGAATAGTTAACAATTGAATACTAGTGCAGACTTGGGGTAAAGATAAGATAAAGAGAAGGGTAAAGATAAGGTAAAGAAAAGGAGGCTTCTAGTCTAGGAACAATGTATCAACAAGAACACATAGGTCTTGAGTACATCTGTGTTCTGTAAAAGTGGCATGCAAAATCAGTTCCTCAGAGAGACCAAACTATTTCAGCACTTTCAGCCACCATAAGCTGTCTGGTTTCAAGTATCTTAATGAATACTGGTATTAGAGGCTTACTAATTGCAAGAATTTTAAGATAATGCTGTTCTAAAAAATAAGAGGAGCTTATTACTCTCATTGGTTTTTTCATGACCTTGTGTTCCCTCTAGAAAAATTCCAAAATCTAACATCTCTTGGAATTGCAAATGATATACAGCTATCTCTTCCTCCCAAGGAATCTGGTCCCCTAAAAGGAAGTGTCAACAACTTCTCCAGAGTCTCACTCTAGCCATCACGTCAGTAAGGTTGCCAACAGTCACCAGCACCACTCACCAGTCACACATGGGTAGTGCCTATCTTTACTGACATTCTAGCACAACTATGCTGACTGGGGTTGCTGCCCAGGACCGGACATCCACATCAGCTGCCTCTTATCCAAGTAGTTTTGAGTGGATATCACAAGAAGCACTGAATACAAGTTACCTTCACTCAGTGACTTCACCATGACTGTCAATGAGCAGGACATAGCTGGTCCTTCCATGTCTATGACATCCCAGAATGATAAAACTTCATATGCCAAAGCCATGGTACCACTGTATCCATACAGGCTGCCAGCCTTGTTCAAGGGATGCCATTTCAAATTCCACATCAGGGACATACCCTGTGCCTTCCCTACCAGGAAGAAGGCCAGATCTATTACTCCAATCAAGGCACAATGGGGCCACTACTGTCTGGACAACTTACCCACAACCTACAATCCTATGGCTCTGTGTCATACCCAGATTATAGCACCTCTGCTCCTCAACCAGAAATGGCAGTGGTGCAAAAGAACATTCAGCACACAAATATCCTACCACCAGCCTCCACTCTGGAATCTACTAAAGTGTGCCTACTCAACCCATCATAGAAACATACTTGCAAGGTGATTAAGTAAAAAGGCAGGAGTCCACTCACCACACAGACAGGGTTAAAGCTGAAGTTGACAAGTGGTGAGGCCACAGAGAGGTAGAATTTAGTCCCAAATTTCAACACTACCCTTGCTCTGTGCTCTCAATACAAGAATACATAAAGAAGTGGGAGGTGAGACATTATAATGGCCATCTGTCCTACATGTAAGAGAATCTGAAAAGCACACCAAGGAATACCATGCATTTTGTTGCCTTTGCTGATCAGTTTCCCTGTACCACCACACTCTCATCAACTGCCTTTCCTAATTTACTGCTTTAGTGTCTTTGGAAAAAATTTTCAGAATTTTTCTTGTGGTAGTGTCACTTTAAAGTTTTTCAACTTACACCAGGATTTAAGACCATGTGTTCAGAAATCCTGTACAAACCTAGCAGGCTTAGAATGTGTTCTTGCTAATAGATTTCATAAGGTAGAACTCAACTCTCTGTCCTAGTCCATGCTGTGAGGTCTTCATATTCTCTCAGAAGAGTAGAGAGAATAAAAAGGACACTATATATGAGTGTCAGGCTTTAAAAAACACTTTAATAGTTTAGCATTGTTTTCACTTTTAATTTGACTTAGAACAACATTGGAAATACAAGGAAAATTAACAGCCAATGACACCAAATGTTAAATAGTTAGAAAGAGAACAGTCTGCCTATCTCCTAATACAGGGACTTGACCATGCTCCATAACACAAGTTAGTCACAAATGCTTTCCCACCATTGGAAGCTACCATATTCCTGCATTGATGTGTAGGAGGAACATCTCACTTACCAGGTACTGACTTGTTTTTTGATTTCTTTGTAGTAATGGAAACATCCTAGGAGATTGAGACTTCCTTTGAATTGCAACCTTAAAGCCAGAAAATTGGTCAGTTACAAAATCCAGAATCTCCCAATTCCTGTAGAACCAATGATATCCAAATTCCTGATAGTATCTTATCACCTGAGCTTGGAGAATTTTCAGTGATAGCTCTTATCCAGAGTCCTTCTAATCTCTTGACACATAGCTCCAACCCAGGAACATTCAGATAATAACAATATGGGTGAGACCAAAATGAAACTTTCCAATCCTCTGGATGCCTACAAGATCCCAATAGAATACTAAGATCTTCCACCACTCACTTTAGAAATTCCTGATATTCAACAGCTTCTGGCCTGCATTCATCTCTTAGACTGAGGAAAAGCTTAGTTCTAAAAATGCCAATCTAGGAGAAAACAACCTGACTCTTGTGGACCAAGAGACACTTGAATATGAGATTGAGTCTAGCAGCAGACTTGCAGATGTCACCACACTAGAAGAGGAAATTCACTTTCAACAGCTCTTTGATTACTTAAAAGATCTTGACCAACCCAAAGGCCCCACAGGAATCAAAGATGAAAATATCAGAGCATGAAGATGATTCAGGTGCAGGAAAAGTCAAGTGTCATAAAGGGTACCTGTGATCAAATCAGGAAGAACAAGCACAAAACTTCCAAGCCTGTCAAAGAGGCACCAGAGGTCAAAATCCTCTCAAAGAACCCAGAGTGTCTAATAGAGGAAGAAGTGTTTTTTTGTACTGCTACAGCAAGTGACAGGCCTCCTACAGATGTGGCCAAGTATCCTGACAGCAGACCACAAAAAGCTGCATCCAGCAGAATTAGCAAAACTAAGGGCCAAGGACATAAAAACACCAAAAGAACCAGAAAAAACAAGCCCAAGTAATCTGAAGAGAGTAAGCAGTCAGGGCACATAGTCAAGGCAGAAGAGTCAAACACTCCCAAGATGAAGCAGAAGAATAATCTAGTCCAGAGACCTTTAAAAAGTCTAGAACAGGCCTAGGCAGGCATATGCTAGATCCTGTGCAGGTTTTCTATTCACTGGGGTAGAAGAGTGAGAAGATAACTGAAGTCTCTTCCTTCTGGACCCTGGGAAACTCAAGCAACAACAAAGACCCTCATGCCATCCCCAGCTCTCAAACCATGGCTGAATACCCCACATGAAGATAAAGGTCCTGAGGAAATGCAGGTCAAAGCCCAGAAACCCAATGGCAGTGCTACAAAAGAATGCCCATCTACCTCCAAGTATGAGCTTCCATCACCTGGAAAGGTCAAGTTGGTATCTTTACCCTTTCCAATGCTGGATACACCTCAAGTTTGAAGTGCTCCTCAATGGCTGCAGTCTCTGGCAACATATAATCCTGCTGTGCCTTATTCTGACTTGCCTAGTTCCTATAACTCAACTCAATCAACTGCAGTCAATCCATTCCAACCAGCTTCTACCAACACATCTTTGATGGGTTCATCCAGTCAAACTCAGTCAAGTTCCTCTAATGCAAACAAACTCAGGTTGACAACTTCAGCCCAGTCTCTTATTACTCACATTGCTACACTTAGGCCTGCACCCTACAAAACATCATCTGGCATTCTTTCCATAATAAGCCTGTCTTCACTGCTGAGACCAAGTTCCAGTCACCACCCAGGCCTCAAAACTAAAATCTACTCCAAAACTTCAGTGGAACCCAATGATCTTGAACCAGTAATATCAACACTCATCACAGAAGAGCAGAGGCCAAAATGTGAGGTCATGAAGAGGCAGGCTCAACAAGAGCGTGAAAATGCTGCCAAATGCACCCCTTTGGGGAAAGTGTAGTGTTTCATTGAGAGGGGAAAAGATATGGAAATTGCTCAATAGTATGGCTACATAATTAAATGCTTCTAAGATTGTTGATATCAAGCTGGGCTCAGTGGCTCAGCCTGTAATCCCGCGCCTTTGGGAGGCCAAGGTGAGTGGATTGCCTGAGCCTGCGGATTCGAGACCCGCCTGGGCAGCGAGACCTCATCTCTACAATAAATAAAAAAATCAGCCGGGCATGGTAGTGTGCACCTGTAATTCCGGCTCCTCGGAAGGCTGAGGCAGAAGGATCACCGGAGCCCAGCATGTCGAGGCTGCGGTGGCCGGGAGCGGCCACTGCACTCCAGTCTGGGTGACAGAGTGAGACTCCAGCTCAAAAAAAAAAAAGATTGTTGATATCACTACATTTTCACATGTATATAGACAAATACAAATTTATGTAAATGTTTCAAAAGTTAATAAAACTAAAAACGAATGTAGTAGAATTGATCAGCATATGACTGATAAACATGTCTTTTGAGTTAGAGATTCTGTTAAGCATGGTCTATCTGTGGTAAATGTGGGGATCAAAGGCTGCATCACAAAGAAGAAAGCGAAAGTTTGATTGGCAACGAGGGAAAAGGAGATAGTAATGGAGGAAAAAGAAGTAAGCTAGTCCATGTCTAGAATGGCCAAAAGGAGTAAGATTTTATGGGCTTATAAAAAGAATCAGGAATGGGGATAAAGCCAAGAGTTAGGCTCAGAGTCTGAGGTTAGGGATGAAAGGATAGACTTTGGGCAAAGATGAAGATGGCAGAAACTGAGTCTGGGTTGACCATAAGAATTGTAAAAAAATCTCATGGAGGATGGCCTCATGTCTCATGACATACCAGGTACATAGTTTAGAAAATAAGAATTAGTACAAATCTCCAACAGATTTGGTCTACCTTAACCATATATGAGTATAGACAGGAAACATGAATACAAAACATATGGGAGGGCAAGGGCTTACAGAAGGCACAGGGCAGCTGATAGCCTGGATTCTCAACAGATAAAAAGCCAAAAAATGAGGCCTACTCACAACAGGGG
>NW_007128847.1:0-9890 GCF_000164805.1 Carlito syrichta
ATGGAGAAACACAATGTTCCTGAACATGTAATGTCAACACACATCACAGAAGTGCAGAGGTCAGAGCATGAGACCCTGAAGAGGCAGGATCAAAAAGAGCATGAGAATGCTGCTAAATTCATCTATTTTGGGAAAGTACAGTTTTTCTTTGAGAAGGAAAAAGATATGGAAATTGCTCGATACTATGGTTACACAATATAAGAGCTGCTAAAATGCCTGGCATCACTTTTGGTACCCACTGTTTTTCCACATATACATAGACAGCAACAAAGTTCTCTACTTATTCTGAATAATGTTTAATGAAACTAAGTAAAGAAATGCAATAAAATTGAAAAGTATATGACTAACAAGAAGGTCTTTGGAATTCTGAGATTTCGTTAGCTGTAGTTTTCTTTGGTAAAGGTGAAAATCAAAAGATTAATCAAAAAGTAGGAAGTGAAGGATTAACTGGAAAAAATTGCAAGAAGAAACAGGAATTCATGAAAAAGAAAAAAACCTAGTCCTAGAATAGAATGGTCAAACACAGAGTGATTTTATGGGTATATGAACATATAAGGATTGGGAATAATGGCAGGAGTCAGGTGCAGAGTCTAAGGTTAGGGCTGAAAGAAAAACAGTTAGAAAAAGTCCAAAATGGCAGAAGCTGAGTCCAAAATGACTAGAAAAAGTGTAAAAAAAATCTCTCATAAAAGATGGCCTTATGTCTCATGGTCTAACAGGCAATTTGAGATAGTAGGATTTAGGACACATCTCCAATAGATTTGGGCTACCATATACATGTATGATTGTAGCTGGGACAGTGAATACAAAACATAGGGGTACATACCAGGGGAACAACAAGGGCCCATAGTAATCCTAGGACAGCAAATAGCCTGGGTCCAGGACAGTTAAACTGCGACAGTATGGGGCTCACTCAGAACAGGGGCTGGAATATAAATCATGATTTACTTAATCCCTATGACCAGGCCAGTGAGATGCACTACTTGAGTTAACATTCACAACAACACATAAAACCAGTATTGCTGTGCCACTTTACTGATAAGGGTCAGTAATGGGTTAGAGTCACACGGCATGTGAAGGGGAAAGGCTTCAATGAAAGGTCTTTGTTCTCAGTGTTTTCAAACTCCTGAGCAACCAACCTGGATATCAGAGCACAGCATCAAAATGTAACCAACATACAAAATCGAACTTCCAGAAGGGCCTAAATGTCAACCAGAGGGGGCACAGCCATGTCACCCTCCAGAAACCCAGAGTGTGCAACAATCTTGCACTGTTGCCATCAACCAAAGTGCACTAGAAAAATTGGTTCAGAGAATCTATTTCCATAAGATGAGAAGAGAAGTGGGTACGCCAGCGCACTGGGTCTGTCCTGAAGCCTTAGTATGTAGATGCACAATGGCCCAAAAGTGCTCCTGGGGGTGCCTCAAGGCATAACAGGAAGAACAGAAAGTTGGAGGCAGTGGAAGGGGGGAAGACAGAGAAGGAATGAAGGGGGGAAGGTAAGAGGGACATTGCATCATCACCATTGGAGAGATAGTCATTTGCTTTTAAAATTATTTTTGAGATATAGTTTACATAACATAAAATTCACTTTAAATGTGTGCATCTTAACTATCTGATCCATAATATTTTTATCATCCCCATAGAAACCCCTGGACCTAATACCAATCATTCCATATCCCCCCCTCCCTCTAGACCCAGGCATCCACCCGTCACTATAGACTCATCTTTTCTGGCCATTTTCTATTAGGTAAATCACAATATGAGACCTTTGGTATCTGACTTCTTTCACTTAGCATAATGGGTTAAAAAGTGTATCTCTGTTCTAGTGAGTGTCAGGACTTCGTTCCTTTAAGTGACTGCACAGCACTCTATTGTATTACTAGACCACATTTGCTTATCCGTCATCCATATGCTGGACATCCACATATTTTCACTAATAATTTACATTTACTGAGATTTTATTCTGTGCAGGCTGCACTTGGTACATTCAGTCCATTTTATAGATAAGTAGGTAGCATGTATTGATAACTTGCCAAAGATTGAGAGTTTACAAGTAGAAGAGCTGGGATTGGAACTCACGCATTTGGGCTTCAGAGATATTATATTCACATGATAGAACATTAGAAACATACAAAGGGGCATTACAACCTTTTCCCCACATTTCAAACCACCCAATTCCCCTTTCCCTTAGAGATTTTTTTTGCCACTTTGAGAATTCATTCAATGGAACTTGTTTCTTTATACCCCAACATGTAAGTATCTTCAGTTATTGAATAATCTGACCCACTGATTTGAAATGTCCCTTTTGTAGTATCCTAAATTCATATATGCATTTGCATTACTTTTTTTCCTAGTTGTCCTGCCTTTTTTATCTTTTATATATATGACTTCTCTAAAATTCTTTTTATCATCATTTGGTTTTTCTTTTTTTAACTTTTTAATTTTTGTTTTTCTGGCTACAAGGTTATTCCACAGAAAATAATTCTCTCCAATTTTTTTGAGTTAGCTGACTACGTCCACAACCATATCCACCTCTAAGCTTCACTTAGGTTGCTTACCCAGCCCCAGTCTTTGTTTTCTTGTCAACACCAGGTGGCTCAGAACTCTAGATTTCTGTCAGTTTCCTCTCTTGTGAATTTTGCAGGTCGCTCACCTTCAAGATATTTGGGTGAGATCTCCAGACAGCTGCAATGCAGGGTAGTTGGCATGATCTAAGGACAAAGGTGAAACAAATCACATAGATACTGATTACTCTTGTTGGTAAGGTACCAATAAAAATGACTCCGGGCAAAATGTTCCTTCACATAGTCTCAAGACTTGAGAAACTGCATGGCCTTCATGAAATAAAAGTTGGGCACATTATTGACAGCCAGCTCTGGGTGCTTAGGAATATGGACTACTTGTCCACCATCACAGCCTCCTTAAAAAGGAGTTCATATGGCTGACCACATGCAACAGATTAAATGAAGACTCCTACCTATCACCATACATAAAAATCAACTCTAAATGAATGGAAGACCTAATGTAAAACCTCAAACTATAAGAACTTAGAAAATGCAGGAGACACCCTCATGGAAATTGGAAATGACAAACAACTCCTGATCAAAACCTCAAGTGCCCATACCATGAGAAATAAATACACAAGTGGGACCTCATCAAACAAGCTTCTGCAAAGCCAAAGAAACCATAAAGAAAGTGGGTTGAAGGCCACAGACTGGGAAAAAATATTTGCCAACTATATATCTGACAAAGGACTAACACCTAGGATCTACAAGCAACTCAAAAGAAAGAAAGAAACAGCCACATTGCAAAATGAGAAAAAAAGAAATGAAGAGACACTTCTCAAAGAAAGACATATGAGCAGCCAACACATATATGAAAAAATGCTGAGTCTCACTAATCATCAAAGAAATGCAAATTAAAGCCACACTGAGATACGATGTAACTTTAGTCAGGATGGCCATCATCAATAACTCAGAAAATAACAGATGCTGGAGAGGACATGGAGAAAGGGGAACACTTCTACACTGTAAATGGGATGGTAAACTAGTACAACCTCTGTGGGAAACAATGGGGTGATTTCTAAAAGACCTAAAAACTGACCTTCCATATGAACCGGCAATCCTCATGCCAGGTAGAAACCCAGAGGAACTCAAAGCACTCTATGAAAAAGATACCTAGACACATATGTTTATTGCAACATTATTCACAATAGAAAATACATGGAACCAACCATGCTGCGCATCAAAAGTGAACTGGATGAAAAAATGTGGCACATATACAGGATGGAATATTATGTAGTCATAAAGGACAAAATATGACATTTGCAGCAACTTGGATGGACTTAGTCTATAATAATCAGTGAGCTAACATAGAAACAAAAAAACTGAGTACTGCATAATTTCACTCATAAGTGGACTCTGAACAATAATCATAATCCATAAGAAAGGGATTGGCAGTAGTGGGAAACTGCGGGGTCGGGGCACTTCATGAGTAAGTGTACCTGATCTCGAATCAGGTGTAGTGGGGGCCAAAGTGAGGCCCAAACTTTACCTGCTCAATGACCATTTGTATCCTTGACCCTGAATTGTACCCCACATCTTGAAAAAATTTTTTCAAAAAGAATAAATACACACAAACACACAAAATCTAAAGGAAATGGAGGACTTTCTAATATCACACAAACTCCCGAGCTTGAGACAAGAAGAAATCAAGACCCTAAATAGACCAATAATAATCCAGGAAATTGACTATGCCATAAGAAAACTACCTACAAAAAAAAGTCCCGGACCAGATGGCTTTCCAGAAGAATTCTACAAAACATACAAGGAAGAACAGATACCAATCCTACTGAAAGTATTCCAGGCAATTGAGAAAGATGGAACTCTCCCCAAATCATCTAATGAAGCTAACATCACATTCTTATCCAAGCCAGGTAAAGACCCAAAAAAGAAAGAGTACTACAGGCCTTGAACATAGATGCTAAAATAATCAACAACATCCTAGCAAAACCGGATTCAACAAAACATCTCAAAAAATCATCCACTATGACCAAGTATGTTTCATCCCTGGGATGCAAGACTGATTAAACATTCATAAGACCATAAACGTAAATAAATATGTCAACAGATTAAAAACAAAAGCCACATGATTGTATTACTAATACAGAAAAAGCTTTTGATAAAATCCAGCACCCCTTCCTGATAAAAACACTTGAACATCTAGGCATTGATGGAACATACCTCAAAATAGTAAGAGCCATCTATGAGAAACCCACAGCCATCATACTGCTAAACAGACAGAAATTGGAACACATTTCCCCTGAAAACTGGAACAAGATAAAGATGCCCACTTTCATGC
Organism: Carlito syrichta; assembly: GCF_000164805.1. Lineage (NCBI taxonomy): Eukaryota > Metazoa > Chordata > Mammalia > Primates > Tarsiidae > Carlito > Carlito syrichta. The sequence goes on from NW_007128847.1 coordinate 4,864, forward strand.
CTCCTGTTCAAAATAGTTTTGGAAGTCCTAGCTAGAGCAATCAGAGAAGAGAAGGCAATCAGGGTATCCAAATACGAAAAGAGGAAGTCAAGTTTTCTCTCTTTGCAGATGACATGATTCTATATGTCGAAAACCAATGAGAATCTATCAAAAAACTCCTTGCACTGATAAAGGATATTGGCAAAGTCTCAAGGTATAATGTAAGTGTACAAAAGACAAAGATCAGATTCAAAAAGAAACTACAAATCTAAGACCACACATATTTCCTACACGGTGCACCCAATGAATTTTACCCTATGCTTCAACCAAGTCACAAAAGGAGCTCTTTAATCCCTTTGTTCCTTAAAGCTGTTGTAAATTCACTCATCAGAACCATAGACATGAGTTCAGAGTAACTTTATTAACTCCACCTAGATATCCCATTCCTTCTTCTTCAAAAATATTAATGGGATATTTAACATATATGCATAAAAGTGTGTAATATAAAATACAACATTAAAATGTAAATAACTTTTCGTTATATCAATGAATATCTATGAGAAACAGTGAAATGTTCTCCCTAACATGAAAGCCAAGAGGAACGTGGGACAATCACATTTATCTTGCAGGATTCTAACTCCAAAAGCTCAGCTGCTTGGGTGCTGTTATACCTTCCTACCAACTCCTTCCAACCAATCCGGTCATCTTGTTGGGAATCTGACCTCCCTATTGGCTATCTCATAGCTTCAACTGCCTTCTTGGTGACATCATTCTCCCTCCAAACCTACCCCCACCTGGTAGAATCTTAGAGTTACCATGGAGTTGTCTGTAAATACATTTGAATCACCAAAAGGACCAGTGACCTGTGTGACCAGTGACTTTCCTCCTGGACCCCTGTGCTCCTTGGCTTCAGGCACAAACATAAACTCCAGTATCAACTCTGCATTCATTATGTCTACAGTTGATGTTTCTTTCCTCTTTCTAACCATGTCAGGTAAGAAAAGAAAATGTTAAAGTTTTTCATTAGAGTTCTTTTCTTCTAAATTCAGCAGAAGAGTAACAAGAACCTGGACTCATGAGAGCAAGTCTTGAACTAGAAATCTAGAAACCTAATTTCAGTTTTGCTTTGACATTCACTCGCTGTGTGACTTTGGGTAAATCATTTACATAACTTTGTTAGATAAAATCTGTTTCCTCTTCTGTTACATGATGATAATGATCCATTATTACCTCTAGTGACTTTCTTTTCTAACCTTTAGCTTTAAGGGACAGACATATAAACAATGAAATTAAAGACTTTTTACAAGTGTTTTTCCAACCTTTAGCTTTAAGGGACATACATATAAACAATGAAATTAAAGACTGTTTACAAGTGTTTTTTTCAACAGATACAAAGAAAAATTAAGTTGTGTAGAAAAGTAGCAATATGTCTGAAGATATTTCTTCAATTATACTAACCATCAACTAATATTTTATCTTCAGTATTTTAAAGTAAGTGATGTTCAAAAAGTAATATTCACTTGTTTTGGCACTTTCTATTTAAACAAGATAAAATGAGAAATAAGGGAGAGAGAAGAGAGGGTCCTGGATTACAAGGTGGTCAGCATTCTGGGTTAAGGCATATGGGACAGTTTCAGTAAGCACTAGCCAACAAGAACTGATAAGGGGGAGAAATACAAAATGAAGGATATAAGAATATAAGAAGGAAAGGGACAGAAATGTTTTCAAAGAAAAAAGAGGTTGTTTGGGATAGAATGTTGAAGAGAACCGAATATCTTAAATTAAGCAGATACAGCAATGAGTGGAAACCTAATCAGAGAAAGGAAAAATGACATTGGTTTTAGCAAAAACTTACATTAATGGACTAGGAAGAAAACTAAGGCTAAAATATAGTATCAGTTGGAAATGTAGCCACTCAGGAAAGTAACATTCAGCTGCATAGACCTTTTCTATTGCCTCTCTGAACACAGATGGCAGTTTTGTTTTTTTTACATATAAAACACTTCACAAATTTACTTCGTATCCTTGGGCAGAGGTCATGCTAATCTTCTCCATATTGTCCCAATTTTAGTATATGTCCTGCCAAAGGGAGACGACATTTGACAGTTTTGAATATACATATTTTAGAAATATATTTTAGAAATAATGCTTTCTCTAAACAAGACACTAGTAAAAGTGTTATTTAGGGGGCTGGAGAAAACTAAATTTGCAGTCTTCTATTTCTTGTGATTTTTAAACTATATGGATGTTACACTATTACAAATAAATTATGTTTTCTTTAAAAAGTGGTTGTCTCCTAACTTGCATTAGAAGAACAAATTCCTTAGTGTGGTAAATAGGTTTCAAGTACAGGTTTTTGTCATCTTTAAAATTATTTTCTTCCCTAAAAATGTACACACTAATATACAATTAAATATTTTTAGACCTAGTATTTTAAAAAAGACATAAAAATAAATAGGTACATCTCTAGAAATTCCACATGTATCTAAAACAATGTTCTGCTGTTCGTTGAGTTTTCCCACATTACAAATTATGGTTCAATTGGATTATAGAAGTGACGGCTGTTTTTACATTTGAGAATTACATTTTCCAGAATATTAAAAATGATTATAACCTAGGTTTGAAGAATATAAAAACCTACAGAATACCTTTCAAGTGTTCCTTTTGGCTTATGGGATAATATTACGTAAAATATTAATTTTTACTAGGATTACTATCTATCATTTGCTGGGTAACAGTCAGAGAAATATGAATGGGCATGACAGTAAAACTTCTTTACACTGTTTTCCTCTCCACACTGTGTCAGTTTTTAATGGAAATATTTGCATATGTTATGGCTACCCACTTATTCACATTTACTTTACATTGCTGCTTGCTGCATACTTTCTACAAATGTAGTGTCTTGTCTATATGTTCTGGCTAGAAAGTCATTCCAAATTATCTTGCATTGTGAGCTGTTTTTTGGTTCCTTGATTCCCTAAAATAGAGTAGATAATATTCAATTTCATAATGTTACAAATATAAATAACAAAGCAACAATCATTAGTAATAGTCTATACTTTGATGTTTGCCGCATAACCTGATTTTCATTAACAACCACGTATTCTTTTTAATTCTGTGATGCTATATACATTTTCTACAACTGTTATCCCTTTCCTTTCCCAGAATCTACTAATATCTTCCCTTTATATATGCTTACCATAAATCACTTTCATTCATGTACGGGTTATAACCCATTATTATTATAAACACCACTTTATAAAACAGTGCAGTCTGAAGCTCAGAGCTTGAATTTTTATTTCTTTCAAAAAGCATTTCTTGAAAAACAAACTCTCAGCCAGTCATTTGGATCTAGGATTAGAACACATTCTTCAATTGGGTAAATAAAGACCCGTGAGAGTCACTAACTAGCCAGTATTAAATGTGAATTCAAGGAAATGGCATGTAACCTTCATAAGAAGAATGAGACACTAACAATTACAATGGTAATAGCTGCTATGACTGTCTAATAAACCAGAAAATGACAATATTGAAAGTTCCATTTTTCCCAGTTTCTGGTCTTTGTTCAGATTAGTGTCCTGGTAAGGAAGTCAAGTTAAATAATCTGATAAAGATACATTAAACACAGACAGGTAAATCTGACCATTCTGAGTCTGTTTTCTCTAATTATAATAAAATAATAATAAATTCTTAGAACAGAAGTGTCTATGGAACTCCTAGTTCTAATATGCTTCAATAGTAGGGAAATACAAGGAAATGCTCGTGCAGGCTGCAGGGAGTAGGTGGCTTATAGTCTAGCAACAATGTATAAAAATGACCACTTAGATCTTATGCACATTTGTGCCCCGGTGCATGCAAAAGCAGTTTTTCAGAAGACCAAACTGCTCTAACACTTACATCCATCAAAAACTGTTTACCTTGGGGTATCTCAGTGAGAATTGTGTTAGTCTTACTGATTGAAACAATCATAAGTTAATACTGTTTCTCAAATATAGTGGGAACTTCATGCTCTCATTGGTTTTTCCATAACCCTTTTGTTTCCTATAGAAAATATCCAAAATCCAACTTCACTTGGAACTGCAAATTCTATACAACGTTCTCTTCCTGTGGTGAGCAATGCGGTTTCCCAAACAGGGAATGCCTGCAACTTTTCCAGAGTCTCTGCTCCCGCCATCAGTTCAGCATTCCTATTTCAAGTGTCTAACACCTCTTGTCAGCCACTCATAGGTGGTGCCTACCTAAACCAACATTCTAGCACAACTATGCTAGCTTGGGTTGCTGCCCAGAGCCAGATCTGCACTTCAGCTACCTCATATCCAGGTAGTTATCTTCACTCAGTGATTTCACAATGACTGTCATTGACTAGGATACAGCTAGTCTTTTCATGTCTATGACAGCCCAGGATGATAAAACTTCACATGCCAATGCCATGGTGCCTCTACCCATCCATGTCTGCCAGCATAGTTCAAGGGATACTATCAAAATTATGAATCAGGAACATAGTCTGTCATTTTCCTATCAGAAAGTGGACCAGATCTATTACTATCATCAAGGCACAAGGGGACCTGTACTGTCTGTAAAACTTGGCCCCTATTTACAATCCTATGGCTTTGTGTCATACCCAGGATATAGCACCTCTGCTCCTCAACCACAAATAGTGATGGTGCTAAAAGAAGTTCAGTTCTCAAACATTCTACCACCAGCCTCTAGAATCTACTACTCTGTGTCTGTTCAACTCATCACAGAGACAAGTATACAAGGAGAGTACAAGCAGTAAGAAGAGAGGGGAATAAACTCAGAATTCAGAAGAATAGTCAAAGCTAAAGATGACAAGTGGTGAGTACACAGATAGGCAGAATACAAGTCCCAGAATTCAATCACTACCCTTGGTCTGTGCTCTCCATTTTTACACGCAATACAAGAATATCCAGTAAGTGGGAAGGTGGGACACTATAATGGACTTCTATGCTACATGTAACAGAAGCCAAAAGTACACCAAGGAATATGTTTATTCCTGCCACAGCTGATCAGTTCCCTAAGCAACCACA
>NW_007128848.1:0-5739 GCF_000164805.1 Carlito syrichta
GCTCATGCTTATAACCCCAGTATTTTGGGAGGTGAGGTGAGAGGGTAGTGTGAGCTCAGGTGTTTGAGACTAGACTGGTCAAATTGTTGAGACCTCATCTCTACAATAAATCAAAAACTTAGATGGGCATGGTGGTGCATGCCTGGGTTCCAGTTACTTGGAAGGCTGAGGAGGATGTATCACCTGAGGTCAGTGGGTCAAGGCTGCAGTGATCATAAGCAGGCCACTGCACTCCAGCCTTTCAGCCTGGGTAGCAGAGTGAGACTCTTATTAAAAAAAAAAAGATTTAGGACACATCTCCAATAGGTTTGGGTTACCTTGTACATTGATGATTATAGCTGGTAAGGTGAATACAAAACATACAAGACCCTACCAGGGGAGTGTTAAGTACTCACAGTAATCCTAGGTCAGATGATAAACCTAGTGTCTTGACAAGAGAGACCAGTCTTCAAAAAGACTCTAGATGAGGCTCAAAACCACAGGTTCATCTTCATGTTACTGGTTTTACAGTAGCCTTCCTCACAAGGGAATTTCCTGGATCAGGTAACTTCAACTCCAACTGAAAAGGAAGGTAATTTTTGTTCATTATACACAAACTTAAATGATCCCAGGGCCTTTGTTACATCTCCATTTATTTGAACCAGTTCATCCCCCATCTTTTTCTTCCTCAGAATTTACTTTTCAAATTGATTTGTCATTTTATATTCCTAACGGCTTCCCAGCAATATTTAAACAATAGGAAAAACTGTTCTTTAGCATACAGTCCATTTCTGCTTTCAGAGCACCCTATCCCTTCTATTGTTCCAGATAGACTGTTTTGGTGTCTTGATGCTTGGACCTCACTTAGGCTCCACTTTAAAATCTTGCTCATCTTTTTTTTAAACCATAACTGTATTTTACTAATGAATAAATAATTACAACTCAGTGTCTAAGCACTATTATTAAAATATATACAAAATGTGTTTTACAAAATAACACAAAAGACTGCTCAACTTTGAATGGAGTCAGTCAGGAAAGATTTCATATAGGGAGATCATTGAAAGATAAGTAGATGTACCCCAAAGCAGATAACCTAGAAATAAGCCTGTCTGGCTGGGGTTACAGCACAGAGGCCAAAGCAGAGACCTAGAAGCAAGAAGGAAAAAGAAACACTCAGAGAAATGTAAGTAGCTAGGAAAAGCAAGAGTGTAGGACTCAAGGTAAAAAGTAGTAATATACATTTGAAAAGTTGTCTTGGCTGTTATGGATTATTCCTACTTAGAGAGCTACACACAAGAGGAAAAAATAAGTACACAAGAGGAAAAAATTACTCTAAAAACTATAAAATATACTTTTTCCTCAAAGCAGAGTTTGAGATCATCACTAAAACACAGAATGGGCTGGCACAGTGGCTCACATCTACAATCCCTGCACTTTGGGAAGCCAAGGCAGGAGGATTGCTTGAGGTCAAGGCCAGTCTAGACAACATAGTGAGACTCTCACCTCTTCAAAAAATTTAATTAGCCAAAAAATAGAAAATTTAGCTGGACATTTTGGCACATGCCTGTAGGTTGAGGCTACAGTGAGCAATGAGTGTACCACTTTTAAAGCTTTTTGCTCATTCTGATGACTCTAAGCCTTCATTTATGAAAGCCTCAAAACAATAGAAACTGGGGTTTCTTTTGCATTGTGATAGTCCCATGCCTGATACTGATCCATGAACATAATACTCAATACACATTTACTCAATTAATGAAAGCATCTGGCCTTCAAGTTTTCAGCTTCTAGCTCTAATTGCCTTGGAGAGCAGTTACAGAGCACAGAAAAAAATAAAGTAAAAGGACAGTCAGTTCCCACACTTACTTTTCCTTCCAAATAGCCTTCACCACTATCAACATTCAATATCAATAGGGGCCATTTGTTAAAATTCAAGAAACAGGACACATCATTATTAACTAAAGTCCATAGTTTACATTATGCATGGTTTTCTATGTTGTATATTTTATGCTTATATTATATATGGTATTATTTACCTTCTCCCCCTAAATGAAAGGACTGGTTTAAGGGTTTTTTAAAAATTTTTTTAATATTAAATATGTGGGTGGTACAACTCAAGGTTAAGTATGTAAATGTTCATTATGCTGGTACCCTTGTTGATGAGATATGCCAGTTCCCCTCTACTGTTTCCCACTGTTTTCCCACTACTGCCAAACCCTTCCTTGTAGTATTTTGATAGCTGTTCAAGGTCCACTTATGAGTGAGAACATGTGATACTCGGTTCTTTGTTTCTGTATTATAGCCTCTAATTCCATACAAGTTGCTGTAAAGTTCATAACTTTGTCCTTATTTATGGCTATGTAATATTCCATTGTGTGTGTGTGTACCATATTTTTTAAATATAGTCCTCTTTCTATGGACAGCATGGTTGGTTCCATGTTTTTGCAATTGTAAATAATGCTGCAATAAACATGCATGTGCAGGCATCCTTTTCATAGAGTGATCCGAGTCCCTCTGGGTATATTCCAGTAGGGAGATTGTGGGGTTGAATGGGAGGTCAATTTTTAGATCATTTAGGAACGGCTACCCTGTTTTCTTTTTCTTTTTTTTTTTTTTGAGTTGGAGTCTCACTCTGTCGCCCAGACTGGAGTACAGTGGTCACTTCCAGCCACCGCAGCCTTGACCTGCTGGGCTCCAGTGATCCTTCCGCCTCAGCCTTCCAAGTAACCGGAATTACAGGCATGTGCTACCATGCCCGGCTGATTTTTTGATTTATTGTAGAGATGAGGTCTCGCTGCCCAAGCGGGTCTCAAACCCGCGGACTCAGGCAATCCACTCACCTCTGCCTCCCAAAGGCGTGGAATTACAGGCTGAGCCACCGAGCCCAGCGGCCACCCTGTTTTCACAGAGGCTGTATTAGTTTGCACTCCCATCAACAGAGTAGAAGAGTTCCCTTTTTGCCATACCTTCTCAGACCACAGTGGAATAAAAATAAATATTAACCCAACAAAGTTCCCCAAAAGCCACAGAGACATGGACACTAAACAGCACGATGGTAAACAACTCCAAGGTCTACAAGGAAATCAAAACAGAGGTTAAAAGATACCTGGAAAAAAATGAAAACAAAGAAACATCTTACTAAACCTCTGGGTTGCCGTGAAGTCTGTACTATAAACACACATGAAGAAAATGGAAAGATCACAGCTTAATAGCCTAACAAATCATCTAAGGAAGCTAAATTTTAAGTTTTAATTCTTGCTTTTCTGAGCCTATTTCATCACCTATAAAATTACATATTAATTTTAGTCATATGTTCCCTGAGCTTAAAGAACAGTCATTTTCAGTAGTGGGAAATTGTCAGGAAAGGGGGGTGGGATAAGCAGTTAAGGGAACCTGCTGGGGGAGGGAGGTGTACACCTCCTCAACAAGCATACCTGCATAATCAACATTTGTATACCTAACCCTGAATTGTACCCCACATCTTTATAATGAAAAAAATAAAAATATAAAAGAACAACCATTTTAAGAATGCTTAAACTGCACCATATTTTGCTAGCTGTTTGTTTATTCTACTCCCTACTTCCTAATAATTAGACAAGGACAGAACTAGGTTTCTTTGTTGCTGTTGTTTTTTTGCTTTTTAATTTTATTTTTATTTCTTATAAAGATATGGGGTACAATTCAGGGTTAGGTATACAGATGTTGATTATGCAGGTACCCTTGTTGATGAGGTGTACCCCTCCCTCCCTTAGCAGTTTCCCTCAACTGCCAATCCCACTCCTCCTCCCCTGACAGTTTCCTACTTCTGCCAGTCCCTTTCTTACAGTATTATAATTGTTCAAGATTCACTTTTGAGTGAGGACATATGGTACTTTGTTCTTTGCTTCTGTGATAGATCACTGAGTATGATCAATGCTAAATCCATTCAAGTTGCTGTAAAATCCTCATTATGTGGTTACACCATCACAATGATGTGCAGTGGCCATATGCATTAGCGAAGTGCCTGGGGGTTGCATGATTTGTTGCCAGTTTCTTTCTGGAGTATTATACTGGTTCTTAGGGTGCCAAACTGATGCTTTTGGTAATCTTGCTGTTTTGTAGTTGGTACCTTAAAACCCACTTGAGCTGTTTTCACCATGTTTACAGAGGCTGGGGCCAAAGACGCAAATTTTCTGGATGCTTCTCAGCCAAGATGAAGACAGAAACCTTGTCCCCAAAATGTAATCAATTTTGTCGTTTGGGAAAGGTCCTCCTAGTATGTCACTTCTGGGTCTGGGCTTCATATCCTGTGGTCTGTGCCACTGAATGTTGCTGCCACACACTTGGTCTGCCACTCCTTACTTAAGGCATTGGCGTTCACTGAGCCACCTGTAGGAGCTGAAAGGGCCAATATCTGTCATATCCTGTGTTTGCTCCTCATTCTTTTAAAAGTGAGAATCTGGCCATTGCTCTCAAGTAAAATATAGGCAGGACTGTTGATGTTGGGTACACTCCTTAATAAACAAAAGGAACCCCCCCAGTTCCATAAGTTATTATGCAAATAAAATGTAATAATTTGCATGAAGGAACCCATTACATCCTTCCTGAGATCTTACATGGAAAGTTGTGTGTTGTTTTCAAAAATCACAAAGAGCACATGTTTGGGTAACCTGAGGCATTTTGTGCCAGTGCCATGGAACAATTGTAAAGGCAAAGTGAAGAAGTTTTTTCACATTTAGAACAGTTTCTAAATGTGCCCCATGCTGGGAATAGCAGTATGGCATCAGTAATTGAGGTAGGAAGCCTCTTAAGGTTTTAACAAGGAGACAGGGTGAAAACATATGTAGCACCTGCTTTCCTAAGTATTGACAGCACTGGTCTTGTATCCTTGGCATTGTTAGGGCACCAGTCTTGTGACTCCAGATGGTGGCCTGGTGATTGGTCAGGAAAGGGTGGTTACAGTATAATAGGTCTGCTTAATCTTATATAGCTGGAAAACAAAGGCTGAGAGCAGAGGAATAAGCCATGTAAGACATAGTTGGTAGGTGCAAAACAGTTATCAATAGCTTGCTTTAGAAAGCTGGTTCTAGCCCCTTTTAAAAGTGGGCAAAATACATGAATAGACACTTCTGAAAAGAAGATATACAGGCAGCCAACAGACACATGAAAAAGTGCTCAGCCTCGCTCATCATAGAGAAATGCAACTCCAAACCACACTGAGATACCATCTAATCCCAGTAAGAATTGCCATCATTAATAAATCAAACAACAACAGATACTGGCAAGGATGCCAAGAAAAAGGCACGCTTCTACATAGACAGTGTGGTGATTTCTGAAAGAACTAGAAATTGACCTTCCATATGATCTAGCAATTCCCCTATTGGGAATGTACCCATAGGAACTCAACTCATTCTACAAAAAGGATAACTGCACATGTATGTTTGTTGCAGCTCTATTCACAATAGCAAAAATATGGAACCAATGATGTTGCCCATCGAAGCTGGCCTGGATAAAAAAAATGTGGCACATATACACAATAGAATATTATGCAGCCATACTGCACATGGCCTTAATGCACATGGCCACTGCCCATCATTGTGATGGTATAACCACACCGCTTACTCTGATGTTTGATTTGTGAACAGGACTTTGGTCAACACAGCAGCCTTGGTCAGCCAGAGGTCACTAGCACAGGTTGTTGAGATAGTGCATGGCTGTCACTCTTAAAAATTCACAAAATGAAAAGATAAGTCTTGTGTGTCCTTTCAGATGTTTCCAAGTACT
>NW_007128849.1:0-2803 GCF_000164805.1 Carlito syrichta
TGTAGCCTTCCTCACAAGGGAATTTCCTGGATCAGGTAACTTCAACTCCAACTGAAAGGAAGGTAATTTTTGTTCATTATACACAAACTTAAATGATCCCAGGGCCTTTGTTACATCTCCATTTATTTGAACCAGTTCATCCCCCATCTTTTTCTTCCTCAGAATTTACTTTTCAAATTGATTTGTCGTTTTATATTCCTAATGGCTTCCCAGCAATATTTAAACAATAGGAAAAACTGTTCTTCAGCATACAGTCCATTTCTGCTTTCAGAGCACCCTATCCCTTCTATTGTTCCAGATAGACTGTTTTGGTGTCTTGATGCTTGGACCTCACTTAGGCTCCACTTTAAAATCTTGCTCATCTTTTTTTTAAACCATAACTGTATTTTACTAATGAATAAATAATTACAACTCAGTATCTAAGCACTATTATTAAAATATATACAAAATGTGTTTTACAAAATAACACAAAAGACTGCTCAACTTTGAATGGAGTCAGTCAGGAAAGATTTCATATAGGGAGATCATTGAAAGATAAGTAGATGTACCCCAAAGCAGATAACCTAGAAATAAGCCTGTCTGGCTGGGGTTACAGCACAGAGGCAAAGCAAAGACCTAGAAGCAAGAAGGAAAAAGAAACACTCAGAGAAATGTAAGTAGCTAGGAAAAGCAAGAGTGTAGGACTCAAGGTAAAAAGTAGTAATATACATTTGAAAAGTTGTCTTGGCTGTTATGGATTATTCCTACTTAGAGAGCTACACACAAGAGGAAAAAATAAGTACACAAGAGGAAAAAATTACTCTAAAAACTATAAAATATACTTTTTCCTCAAAGCAGAGTTTGAGATCATCACTAAAACACAGAATGGGCTGGCACAGTGGCTCACATCTACAATCCCTGCACTTTGGGAAGCCAAGGCAGGAGGATTGCTTGAGGTCAAGGCCAGTCTAGACAACATAGTGAGACTCTCACCTCTTCAAAAAATTTAATTAGCCAAAAAATAGAAAATTTAGCTGGACATTTTGGCACATGCCTGTAGGTTGAGGCTACAGTGAGCAATGAGTGTACCACTTTTAAAGCTTTTTGCTCATTCTGATGACTCTAAGCCTTCATTTATGAAAGCCTCAAAACAATAGAAACTGGGGTTTCTTTTGCATTGTGATAGTCCCATGCCTGATACTGATCCATGAACATAATACTCAATACACATTTACTCAATTAATGAAAGCATCTGGCCTTCAAGTTTTCAGCTTCTAGCTCTAATTGCCTTGGAGAGCAGTTACAGAGCACAGAAAAAAATAAAGTAAAAGGACAGTCAGTTCCCACACTTACTTTTCCTTCCAAATAGCCTTCACCACTATCAACATTCAATATCAATAGGGGCCATTTGTTAAAATTCAAGAAACAGGACACATCATTATTAACTAAAGTCCATAGTTTACATTATGCATGGTTTTCTATGTTGTATATTTTATGCTTATATTATATATGGTATTATTTACCTTCTCCCCCTAAATGAAAGGACTGGTTTAAGGGTTTTTTAAAAATTTTTTTAATATTAAATATGTGGGTGGTACAACTCAAGGTTAAGTATGTAAATGTTCATTATGCTGGTACCCTTGTTGATGAGATATGCCAGTTCCCCTCTACTGTTTCCCACTGTTTCCCACTACTGCCAAACCCTTCCTTGTAGTATTACGATAGCTGTTCAAGGTCCACTTATGAGTGAGAACATGTGATACTCGGTTCTTTGTTTCTGTATTATAGCCTCTAATTCCATACAAGTTGCTGTAAAGTTCATAACTTTGTCCTTATTTATGGCTATGTAATATTCCATTGTGTGTGTGTGTACCATATTTTTTAAATATAGTCCTCTTTCTATGGACAGCATGGTTGGTTCCATGTTTTTGCAATTGTAAATAATGCTGCAATAAACATGCATGTGCAGGCATCCCTTTCATAGAGTGATCCGAGTCCCTCTGGGTATATTCCAGTAGGGAGATTGTGGGGTTGAATGGGAGGTCAATTTTTAGATCATTTAGGAACGGCTACCCTGTTTTCTTTTTCTTTTTTTTTTTTTGAGTTGGAGTCTCACTCTGTCGCCCAGACTGGAGTACAGTGGTCACTCCCAGCCACCGCAGCCTTGACCTGCTGGGCTCCAGTGATCCTTCTGCCTCAGCCTTCCAAGTAACCGGAATTACAGGCATGTGCTACCATGCCCGGCTGATTTTTTTATTTATTGTAGAGATGAGGTCTCGCTGCCCAGGTGGGTCTCAAACCCGCGGACTCAGGCAATCCACTCACCTCTGCCTCCCAATCCACCCACCTCTGCCTCTGTAATTCCAGCGCGGAATTACAGGCTGAGCCACCGAGCCCAGCGGCCACCCTGTTTTCACAGAGGCTGTACTAGTTTGCACTCCCATCAACAGAGTAGAAGAGTTCCCTTTTTGCCATACCTTCTCAGACCACAGTGGAATAAAAATAAATATTAACCCAACAAAGTTCCCCAAAAGCCACAGAGACATGGACACTAAACAGCACGATGGTAAACAACTCCAAGGTCTACAAGGAAATCAAAACAGAGGTTAAAAGATACCTGGAAAAAAATGAAAACAAAGAAACATCTTACCAAACCTCTGGGCTGCCGTGAAATCTGTACTATAAACACACATGAAGAAATGGAAAAGATCACAGCTTAATAGCCTACAAATCATCTAAAGAAGCTAAATTTTAAGTTTTAATTCTTGCTTTCTGAGCTATTTCATCACCTATAAATTACATATTAATTTTAGTCATATGTTCC
>NW_007128850.1:0-1087 GCF_000164805.1 Carlito syrichta
CAAACACTCCGATTCACAGCCAGACTTTCCTCTCACATATTAGGTATTTTGCTAGATAGAGGTAAACAGCATGCATTTATGTAAAAGCAAATTCCAAATTATAACCAAGACTGAAGTTCAATTTCAAAATTACCACACAGTATCAAACATACAGATATGTTTCAGTTGGAAAAACTATGAATTTTGTTACAAATATAACAGCAAAAAGCAGCATGACCTAAAGGCAGAAAAAAGTAATAAAGCCCAGATACAAATGTAAGTTATTAGAATACCAGATTTCTACATAATTTTTGTGTTTCAGTTTCTAATTTATGAAAGTAACTTACATACATTTTTAGAAATCTTCAAGCTTATTTTAGAGATTGGGAAACTGAGGATCAGAAAGGTCAGAGGTATTTCATAAAAACTTGAATGAACAAATGGGTAAAAAGACCATTGACTGCATGAATAGCTTTGAGACAGTCAATTCCAACTAATTTTAAATCCACATGCATTTACAATTCTGAGAGATTCCACATACTTAAACATGTGTCAACGTAAGTAAATTACTAATTGGAAAATAAAAAAGTTAGCATAAAATAATTTGCTGACTACAATTAGAAACATTTAAGTTTACATTAAATTATGAAAAACACTTTTACAACTTTGGGGAAAAAAATCCAATAGGCAAAGAGTAATCAATAAGTCCAATTATACTAGTATGCACATGCATGACTAGATACAAAATTTGACCTAATTCTATCAAAAGCTAGAAAAGCTATACAGTTCTTACTTTCCATTTTCTAAAAGACAGAAACTTGCAGAAAGAACAAACTTAGTTATAGTTGACATGAGTAAATACAGACCTAGGCATAATAGGGTATCTAGAAAGTATGGGAACTGACAAAGAGTAAGCTTTGGGTGAGAATGTGTTCAACACAAGTAGAACAATGCCTTTATAAGTATGTAGTAAACTGGAATGGAAATTATAGGAGCAAGGGATATTTGGAGCAACAAACAGAGAAGCAGTTGATACTAACAAATCCACCAGTATTTGGTAGGGTCCCATATACCATGTAGGGGTTTAAGGGATTCCAGTCATTGATTT
>NW_007128851.1:0-5020 GCF_000164805.1 Carlito syrichta
TAGTGCAACCTTTGTGGAAAACAGTGTGGCGATTCCTAAAAAGCTTTAAAAATTGACCTTCCATATGACCCTGCAATCCCCCTACTGGGAATATACCCTGAAGAACACAAATCACTCTATAAAAAAGATACCTGCACATGTATGTTTATTGCAGCATTGTTCACAATAGCAAGAACCTGGGAACAACCATGCTGCCCATCAAAAGAGGACTGGATTAAAAAAATGTGGTACATATACACGATGGAATACTACGCAGCCATAAAAAAGAACAAAATCATGAATTTCGCTGCAACCTGGATGGAACTAGAGTCTATAATACTGAGTGACCTCTCACAAAAACAAAGATCAGAATATCACATGTTCTCACTCATATAATGGACCTTGAACCTCCAATGCAATACTATAAGAAAATGACTCATGGTACTGGGAAACTATGGGGGGGAGGGGGATGGGATTAACAGTAGCAAATATCTGTCAGGGGATGGGAAAACACCTCTTATCAACAGGGTGCCTGAATGAAACGTAATTGTACACCTAACCCTTAACTGTACCCCACAAAACCATAATAAAAAATACTGATTAATGAAAAAAAAAGAAAGAAAATGGAAAGATCACAGCTTAATAGCCTAACAAATCATCTAAGGAAGCTAAATTTTAAGTTTTAATTCTTGCTTTTCTGAGCCTGTTTCATCACCTATAAAACTACATATTAATTTTAGTCATATGTTCCCTGAGTTTAAAGAACAGTCATTTTCAGTAGTGGGAAATTGTCAGGAACGGGGGGTGGGATAGGCAGTTAAGGGAAATTGCTGGGGGAGGGAGGTGTACACTTCCTCAACAAGCATACCTGCATAATCAACATTTGTATACCTAACCCTGAATTGTACCCCACATCTTTATAATAAAAAAAATATATAAAAGAACAACCATTTTAAGATTGCTTAAACTGCGCCATATTTTGCTAGCTGTTTATTCTACTCCCTACTTCCTAATAATTAGACAAGGACAGAACTAGGTTTCTTTGTTGTTGTTGTTTTTTGCTTTTTTATTTTATTTTTATTTCTTATAAAGATATGGGGTACAATTCAGGGTTAGGTATACAGATGTTGATTATGAAGGTACCCTTGTTGATGATGTGTGCCCCTCCCTCCCCTAGCAGTTTCCCTCAACTGCCAATCCCACTCCTCCTCCCCTGACAGTTTCCTACTACTGCCAGTCCCTTTCTGACAGTATTACAATTGTTCAAGATTCAGTTATGAGTGAGGACATATGGTACTTTGTTCTTTGCTTCTGTGATAGATCACTAAGTATGATCAATGCTAAATCCATTCAAGTAGCTGCAAAATTCTCATGCAAAATCCTTTGCTTCTGTGATAGATCACTAAGTATCATCAACTCTAAATCCATTCAAGTTGCCGCAAAATCCTCATTATGTGGTTACACCATCACAATGATGGGCAGTGGCCATATGCATTAGTGAAGTGCCTGGGGGCTGCATGATTTGATGCCAGTTTCTTTCTGGGGTATTATACTCGTTCTTAGGGTGCCAAACTGATGCTTTTGGTAATCTTGCTGTTTTGTAGTTTGTACCTTAAAACCCACTTGAGCTGTTTTCATCATGTTTACAGAGGCTGGGACCAAAGATGCAAATTTTCTGGATGCTTCTCAGCCAAGATGAAGACAGAAACATTGTCCCCAAAATGTAATCAGTTTTGTCGCCAGGGCAAGGTCCTCCTCGGATGTCGCTTCTGGGTCTGGGCTTCATATCCTGTGGTCTGTGCCACTGAGTGTTGCTGCTACACACTTGGTCTGCCACTCCTTATTTGAGGCATTGACGTTCACTGAGCCACCTGGAGGAGCTGAAAGGTCCAATATCTGTCATATCCTGTGTTTGCTCCTCATTCTTTTAAAAGTGAGAATCTGGTCATTGCTCTCAAGTAAAATATAGGCAGGACTATTAGTGTTGGGTACACTCCTTAATAAACAAAAGGAACCCCCTCAATTCTGTAAGTTATTATGTAAATAAAATGTAATAAAGTAACCCATTACATCCTTCCTGAGATCTTACATGGAAAGTTGTGTATTGTTTTCAAAAATCACAAAGAGCACATGTTTGGGTAACCTGAGGCATTTCTGTGCCAGTGCCATGGAACAATTGTAAAGGCAAAGTGAAAAAGTTCTTTCACATTTAGAACAGTTTCTAAATGTGCCCATGCTGGGAATAGCAGTATGGCATCAGTAATTGAAGTAGAAGCCTCTTAAGGTTTTAACAAGGAGACAGGGTGAAAACACATGTAGCACCTGCATTCCTAAGTATTGATAGCACTGGTCTTGTATCCTTGGCATTGTTAGGGCACCAGTCTTTTGACTCCAGGTGGTGACCTGGTGATTGGTCAGGAAAGGGTGATTACAGTATAATAGGTCTGCTTGGTTTTATATAGCTGGAAAACAAATGCTGAGAACAGAAGAATAAGCCACGTAAGACATAGTTGGTAGGTACAAAACAGTTATCAATAGCTTGCCTCAGAAAGCTGGTTCTAGCTCCTTTAAAAAGTGGGCAAAATACATGAATAGACACTTCTGAAAAGAAGATATATGGGCAGCCAACAGACACATGAAAAAGTGCTCAGTCTCACTCATCATAGAGAAATGCAACTCCAAACCACACTGAGATACCATCTAATCCCAGTAAGAAGATATATGGGCAGCCAACAGACACATGAAAAAGTGCTCAGCCTCACTCATCATAGAGAAATGCAACTCCAAACCACACTGAGATACCATCTAATCCCAGTAAGAATTACTATCATCAATAAAACAAACAACAACAGATACTGGCAAGGATGCCGAGAAAAAGGAACGCTTCTATACAGACAGTGTGGTGATTACTGAAAGAACTAGAAATTGACCTTCCATATGATCTAGCAATTCCACTATTAGACATGTACCCAGAGGAACTCAACTCATTCTACAAAAAAGATAACTGCACGTGTATGTTTGTTGCAGCTCTATTCACAATAGCAAAAACATGGAACCAATGATGTTGCCCATCGAAGCTGGCCTGGATAAAAGAAAAAAATGTGGCATATATACACAATAGAATATTATGCAGCCATAATGCACATGGCCGTAATGTACATGGCCACTGCCCATCATTGTGATGGTGTAACCACACCACTTACTCTGATGTTTGATTTGTAAACAGGACTTTGGTCAACACAGCAGCCTTGGTCAGCCAGAGGACACTAGCACAGGTTGTTGAGATAGTGCATGGCTGTCACTCTTAAAAATTCACAAAATGAAAAGATAAGTCTTGTGTGTCCTTTCAGGTGTTTCTGAGTACTCATATTCCCGTTTTGCATATTGTATATATTTACTGTAACATATGTACATTCCCTACTCTTATAAAAAAGCAGCATATTATACATATACCACAATATACCTTGATCACTATTTTCCTAGAAAATTTAACTGTACATCCTTTCTAGATTTTTTTTTTCTTTTCCACCACTCAGATCTGGCCCTTTCTAGTTTTTTAATGGCTGTAAAGCATATAATTGAATATAAAAAACATTTTTAAAAACCACAATTTATTTGCCAGTACAATATTGATGAACCGTTATTGTAATCAAGAGTATTTTTAGTAAGAAAGTGATGCCATGTGAATAGTTATACTACATACTCATATATCTAAATTCCTAAAAGTAGAATTTCTACAATAAAAGAATAAACTTAAAATATTGAAACATACTGTTTAACTGACCTCCATAAAAATACTTTATAAACAAACACTCCGATTCACAGTCAGACTTTCCTCTCACATATTAGGTATTTTGCTAGATAGAAGTAAACAGCATGTATTTATGTAAAAGCAAATTCCAAATTATAACCAAGACTGAAGTTCAATTTCAAAATTACCACACAGTATCAAACATACAGATATGTTTCAGTTGGAAAAACTATGAATTCTGTTACAAATATAACAGCATGACCTAAAGGCAGAACAAAGTAATAAAGTCCAGATACAAATGTAAGTTATTAGAATACCAGATTTCTACATAATTTTTGTGTTTCAGTTTCTAATTTATGAAAGTAACTTACATACATTTTTAGAAATCTTCACGCCCATTTTAGAGCTTGGGAAACTGAGGATCAGAAAGGTCAGAGGTATTTCATAAAAAATTGAATGAACAAATGGGTAAAAAGACCATTGACTGCATTAACAGCTTTGAGACAGTCAATTCCAAATAATTTAAATCCACATGCATTTACAATTCTGAGAGATTCCACATACTTAAACATGTGTCAATGTAAGTAAATTACTAATTGGAAAATTAAAAAGTTAGCATAAAATAATTTGCTGACTACAATTAGAAACATTTAAGGTTTACATTAAATTATGAAAAACACTTTTACAATTTTGGGGAAAAAATCCAATAGGCAAAGAGTAATCAAAAAGTTCAATTGTACTAGTATGCACATGCATGACTAGATACAAAATTTGACCTAATTCTATCAAAAGCTAGAAAAGCTATACAGCTCTTACTTTCCATTTTCTAAAAGACAGAAACTTGCAGAAAGAACAAACTTAGTTATAGTTGACATGAGTAAATACAGACCTAGGCATAATAGGGTATCTAGAAAGTATGGGAACTGACAAAGAGTAAGCTTTGGGTGAGAATGTGTTCAACACGAGGTAGAACAATGCCTTCATAAGTATGTAGTAAACTGGAAAGGAAATTATAGGAGCAAGGGATATTTGGAGTAACAAACAGAGAAGCAGTTGATACTAACAAATCCACCAGTATTTGGTAGGGTCCCATATACCATGTAGGGGTTTAAGGGATTCCAGTCATTGATTTTTTTAAAAAGCCTACACAGATAGTTGGGGGGGGGGGAAAAACCTCACCAGTAGAAGCACTGGCTATGATACACCAAAACAAGGTCATCTAGATGGGTTTAAACTTAAAGGTGGGTCTTAAGACAGACAACATACTTACTAGAAGAAATCAAGCCTTAA
>NW_007128852.1:0-721 GCF_000164805.1 Carlito syrichta
AAAAAGTTAGCATAAAATAATTTGTTAACTACAATTAGAAACATTTAAGGTTTACATTAAATTATGAAAAACACTTTTACAATTTTAGGAAAAAAATCCAATAGGCAAAGAGTAATCAAAAAGTCCAATTGTACTAGTATGCACATGCATGACTAGATACAAAATTTGACCTAATTCTATCAAAAGTTAGAAAAGCTATACAATTCTTACTTTCCATTTTCTAAAAGACAGAAACTTGCAGAAAGAACAAACTTAGTTATAGTTGACATGAGTAAATACAGACCTAGGCATAATAGGGTATCTAGAAAGCATGGGAACTGACAAAGAGTAAGCTTTGGGTGAGAATGTATTCAACACGAGGTAGAACAATGCCTTCATAAGTATGTAGTAAACTGGAATGGAAATTATAGGAGCAAGGGATATTTGGAGCAACAAACAGAGAAGCAGTTGATACTAACAAATCCACCAGTATTTGGTAGGGTCCCATATACCATGTAGGGGTTTAAGGGATTCCAACATTGATTTTTTTAAAAAGCCTACACAGATAGTTGGGTGGGGGGAAAAAACCTCACCAGTAGAAGCACTTGCTATGATACACCAAGACAAGGTCACCTAGATGGGTTTAAACTTAAAGGTGGGTCTTAAGACAAAACAACATACTTACTGGAAGAAATCAAGCCTTAAGTCAGGGTGAAAACTTTCATGCTAAGTTACAGAATGT
>NW_007128853.1:0-3441 GCF_000164805.1 Carlito syrichta
AAAAGTTCAATTGTACTAGTATGCACATGCATGACTAGATACAAAATTTGACCTAATTCTATCAAAAGCTAGAAAAGCTATACAGCTCTTACTTTCCATTTCTAAAAGACAGAAACTTGCAGAAAGAACAAACTTAGTTATAGTTGACACGAGTAAATATAGACCTAGGCATAATAGGGTATCTAGAAAGTATGGGAACTGACAAAGAGTAAGCTTTGGGTGAGAATGTGTTCAACACGAGGTAGAACAATGCCTTCATAAGTATGTAGTAAACTGGAAAGGAAATTATAGGAGCAAGGGATATTTGGAGTAACAAACAGAGAAGCAGTTGATACTAACAAATCCACCAGTATTTGGTAGGGTCCCATATACCATGTAGGGGTTTAAGGGATTCCAGTCATTGATTTTTTTAAAAAGCCTACACAGATAGTTGGGGGGGGGGAAAAAACCTCACCAGTAGAAGCACTGGCTATGATACACCAAAACAAGGTCATCTAGATGGGTTTAAACTTAAAGGTGGGTCTTAAGACAAGACAACATACTTACTAGAAGAAATCAAGCCTTAAGTCAGGGTGAAACTTCATGCTAAGTTACAGAATGTCAGATTCAAGCTCTTTAGATTCTTCCTCAAACAGTGAAGATGTATTTTAGATGCTCTGTACAGGTTAGAGCTAAGTGATCGAAAAGGTGGAAAGAAAATAGTTCTAGAGGATTGTTAGCAGAACAGGCCAAACTATAATATGTATATGTCTTAAGTAGAATTGAAGGAGAGAACTGATTATTTGACTATGTAAACATATCATTCATCTCAGAAATGATCTTACTAAACTCCTTCCCATCTTGTACCACCCACCCTAACCTGTAGAAGCTATGAATCCCTTGATTCTCAGGGGAACATAGAGAAAACACAGACTGGTCTGGCTTATAGATACTTACTTTATGTTGTCTGCCTCAAATTACAGTCTACTATGATGGAAGTAGGATGTTTGATATACGAAATTCACCACAAGGGGAAAAAAAGGAGAAACCTTGAAACATTTCAAGTAGCATAAACTTATCTCTAAACTGTCACACCTTTTTCTATTTCTTCTCACATAAGCATCACCCTCCCATACACAATTGCTGATAAACTTCAGAAATAAACACCAGAAGTATTATTGAAAGACATGGAGAAATAGGTCCATAAATGAAATATTTGTCTTTAGTGGTTCCATCTAAAGTTTATCATCTCATGGACTCTTGGCATCTTGTATCACTCACAACCTACTCAATGGCATTAGAAAAGTACCTGAACAGCCGGACTCGGTGGCTCAGCCTGTAATCCCGCGCCTTAGGAGGCTGAGGTGAGTGGATTGGCTGAGTCCACGGGTTTGTGACCTGCCTGGGCAACTTGGCTAGACTTCATCTCTACAATAAATCAAAAATCAGCTGGGCATGGTAGCGCACACCTGTAGTTCCAGCTATTTGGAAGGCTGAGGCAGAAGCATCGCCAGAGCCCAGCAGATCAAGGCTGTGGTGGCCGGGAGCAGCCACTGCAATCCACTCTGGGAGACACAGTGAGACTCCAACAAAAAAAATAAATAAAAGAAAAGTACCTAAACAAGTTTATCAAGGCCTCCCTAAATCTTACAACCAAGGAAAGTAATTAGAGCTTCCCCAAACTATATAGGTCTTATACTAGATGGAACATTTACTCTCCCAAACCAGATTAGTCCACATATAAATTATTAAAAACTAACTTTTAATATAAATTATCACAGTGACAAGAGAAGGCAGTGAGATAAGCACTCACTAGGAGAAAAAGAACAAAGTCAATCCTGGTCAAGCAGGGTTGACAGCGACATCTGTTCCTTAGACTTGGGTGCACAATACAACTCACCACCTTTTTTTTTCCCACAGACTCCTCTTTCATTATCCCCTAAAACCCTTACTCAAGGTAGTTCATGTTGCAAATAAACCATCATCAAGATAAAAACTTGCAATATGTCTTAAAATGTTGAATTTTGTAAAAACATAATGGGGATAAACACAGGTAGATCAACAAGAGCATTTAAAAGCAATCTATATTCTACATACACAATAATGAATGACATAAAGAAGTAATAAGAGATGAAATGAACTTGGAAATTATATTTAGGATTATTCTCTTCAGGTACAGAATTCACAGCACTTTCTTGACTATCTGTCCACCTGAAAAATACTATATTTTTTGCTCTGCTAATACAAAATGAGTGCAACTTCTCAAAGAAATAAAAAAAAAATCCACATGAATCTCTTATTTCCTGCACTCTCATCTGGCCTGTTTTCGATTCTCCATTAATGTCTTTCTAATTCTCTAACAATTGTATTCTACATTTTGCATGGCCTTCCCCCCAAGCATGGTAGATGAAGAATCCTAGATATCCAAGATTGTACAGTGGCTGTTTGCAAAGAGGCTTCAGTAACTGCCACACTGTATTCTCTTATGAGAGAAGAGAGAAAGAATTCTGAATGCCTCTCAAGTATACAAGAGCAGGATGGCAAGGTGTCTGCATCGCCCAGAGAGTCAGAGGTATAAAATATGCTTATACAATTATGGACAAAAGAATTAAAGCCAAAGGACAGAAGAGGAAAAGTTCACAGTCAGCTATCTCTTCCACCATTCTAGTGTTTGCTTCTAGCGGGCAGAGTACATTGTGAACATAAAAAAATGTTTAAAACACATTGGAAAGAAGACTCTAGTTTAGAAGTTGACAGAAAGTAACACCCATTATTGAAAGAATACAAGATCAAGGCTTATCTCAGAAACAATACCTAAAATTAGGGCAAAGAAAGGAGAGCAGAAGAGACATCAAGTTGAAACTGACTCATTCAGCACCACCCAAGGAAGATAGAATTCAAGAAGAAGAATCTACAAAAGCCAAGGACCACATATCATTTCCTACAAGGTGCACTCATTGAACTTCATTCTCTTCTTCAGCCAAGTTACAAAAGAAGCTCTTTATTCCCTTCCTTTGGTCCTTAGAAACTGCAGTAAATTCACTCATCAGATCCACTGACATGATTTCAGAGTAACTGTAATGACTGCACCTACATGGCCCTTTCCTTCCTCTTCAAAGATATTAAATGTATAAATGTATAAGATATTAACATATATGTATAGACATATGCAATATGAAATATAACATAAAAATAACTATTAGTTATATTAAGGAACATCTATAAGAAACATTGAGATAATCTCCCTAACATAAGAGCCTGGAGGAACAGGGGACTATCATGTCTGTCCTGCAGGAGTTTGCCTACCAGAGTCCAGCCACTTGATTGCCATTATACCTTCCTACCAACCCCTTCCAACCAATGCTGACATTTTGTTGGGAACCTGACCTCCCTATTGGCTATCTCATAGCTTCAACTGCCATCTTGGTGACATCACTCTCCCACCAAACCTACCCCCACTGG
>NW_007128854.1:0-5575 GCF_000164805.1 Carlito syrichta
TCCCATCTTGTACCACCCACCCTAACCTGTAGAAGCTATGAATCCCTTGATTCTCAGGGGAACATAGAGAAAACACAGACTGGTCTGGCTTATAGATACTTACTTTATGTTGTCTGCCTCAAATTACAGTCTACTATGATGGAAGTAGGATGTTTGATATACGAAATTCACCACAAGGGGAAAAAAAGGAGAAACCTTGAAACATTTCAAGTAGCATAAACTTATCTCTAAACTGTCACACCTTTTTCTATTTCTTCTCACATAAGCATCACCCTCCCATACACAATTGCTGATAAACTTCAGAAATAAACACCAGAAGTATTATTGAAAGACATGGAGAAATAGGTCCATAAATGAAATATTTGTCTTTAGTGGTTCCATCTAAAGTTTATCATCTCATGGACTCTTGGCATCTTGTATCACTCACAACCTACTCAATGGCATTAGAAAAGTACCTGAACAACCGGGCTCGGTGGCTCAGCCTGTAATCCCACACCTTGGGAGGCTGAGGTGAGTGGATTGCCTGAGTCCGCGGGTTTGTGACCTGCCTGGGCAACTTGGCTAGACTTCATCTCTACAATAAATCAAAAATCAGCTGGGCATGGTAGCGCACACCTGTAGTTCCAGCTATTTGGAAGGCTGAGGCAGAAGCATCGCCAGAGCCCAGCAGATCAAGGCTGTGGTGGCCGGGAGCAGCCACTGCAATCCACTCTGGGAGACACAGTGAGACTCCAACAAAAAAAATAAATAAAAGAAAAGTACCTAAACAAGTTTATCAAGGCCTCCCTAAATCTTACAACCAAGGAAAGTAATTAGAGCTTCCCCAAACTATATAGGTCTTATACTAGATGCAACATTTACTCTCCCAAACCAGATTAGTCCACATATAAATTATTAAAAACTAACTTTTAATATAAATTATCACAGTGACAAGAGAAGGCAGTGAGATAAGCACTCACTAGGAGAAAAAGAACAAAGTCAATCCTGGTCAAGCAGGGTTGACAGCGACATCTGTTCCTTAGACTTGGGTGCACAATACAACTCACCACCTTTTTTTTTCCACAGACTCCTCTTTCATTATCCCCTAAAACCCTCACTCAAGGTAGTTCATGTTGCAAATAAACCATCATCAAGATAAAAACTTGCAATATGTCTTAAAAAGTTGAATTTTGCAAAAACATAATGGGGATAAACACACGTAGACCAACAAGAGCATTTAAAAGCAATCTATATTCTACATACACAATAATGAATGACATAAAAAAGTAATAAGAGATGAAATGAACTTGGAAATTATATTTAGGATTATTCTCTTCAGGTACAGAATTCACAGCACTTTCTTGACTATCTGTCCACCTGAAAAATACTATATTTTTTGCTCTGCTAATACAAAATGAGTGCAACTTCTCAAAGAAAAAAAAAAAAATCCACATGAATCTCTTATTTCCTGCACTCTCACCTGGCCTGTTTTCGATTCTCCATTAATGTCTTTTTAATTATCTAACAATTATATTCTACATTTTGCATGGCCTTCCACCCAAGCATGGTAGATGAAGAATCCTAGATTTCCAAGATTGTACAGTGGCTGTTTGCAAAGAGGCTTCAGTAACTGCCACACTGTATTCTCTTATGAGAGAAGAGAGAAAGAATTCTGAATGCCTCTCAAGTATAAAAGAGCAGGATGGCAAGGTGTCTGCATCACCCAAAGAGTCAGAGGTATAAAATTATACAATTATGGACAAAAGAATTAAAGCCAAAGGACAGAAGAGGAAAAGTTCACAGTCAGCTATCTCTTCCACCATTCTAGTGTTTGCTTCTAGCGGGCAGAGTACATTGTGAACATAAAAAAATGTTTAAAACACATTGGAAAGAAGACTCTAGTTTAGAAGTTGACAGAAAGTAACACCCATTATTGAAAGAATACAAGATCAAGGCTTATCTCAGAAACAATACCTAAAATTAGGGCAAAGAAAGGAGAGCAGAAGAGACATCAAGTTGAAACTGACTCATTCAGCACCACCCAAGGAAGAACAATTCAAGAAGAAGAATCTACAAAAGCCAAGAACCACATATCATTTCCTACAAGGTGCACTCATTGAACTTCATTCTCTTCTTCAGCCAAATTACAAAAGAAGCTCTTTATTCCCTTCCTTTGGTCCTTAAAAACTGCAGTAAATTCACTCATCAGATCCACTGACATGATTTCAGAGTAACTGTAATGACTGCACCTACATGGCCCTTTCCTTCCTCTTCAAAGATATTAAATGTATAAATGTATAAGATATTAACATATATGTATAGACATATGCAATATGAAATATAACATAAAAATAACTATTAGTTATATTAAGGAACATCTATAAGAAACATTGAGATAATCTCCCTAACATAAGAGCCTGGAGGAACAGGGGACTATCATGTCTGTCCTGCAGGAGTTTGCCTACCAGAGTCCAGCCACTTGATTGCCATTATACCTTCCTACCAACCCCTTCCAACAAATACTGACATTTTGTTGGGAACCTGACCTCCCTATTGGCTATCTCATAGCTTCAACTGCCATCTTGGTGACATCACTCTCCCACCAAACCTACCCCCACTGGGTAGAATCTTGGAGTTACCATGGAATTGTCTGTAAATACATTTGAATCATCGCAAGAGACCAGAGACCAGTGCGACCAGTGACTTTCCTACCAGACACATGAATTCTTTGACTTTAGCCACAAACACAACCTCTAGTATCAACTCCACATCCCTTATATCTACAACTGATGTTTCCCCCTCTCTGACCATTTCAGGTAAGAAAAGAAAATGTTAACCTTTTTTTCATTAGATTTATTTCCTTCTAAATTCAGTAGAAGAGTTAAAAGAGCCTAGACTAATGAGGGCAAATCTTCAACTAGAAATCTAGAGACCTAATTTCAGTTTTGTTTTGACATCACTAGCTTTCAGTAAATCCTTTACATAACTTTGTAAGACAAAATCTGTTTCCTCTTCTGTTACATGATGATAATGATCCATTATTACCCCATCCCTAAATCAAGAAAATTCTTGCATTTTAAGAGACATACAATACACCTACAATAAAATGAGAGACTCTTTTAACAGTGTGTTTTTCAACAGATATAGAGAAAAGCTACATGGTGTACTAAACTAGCAATATGTCCCAAGATGTTTCATCAGTTACACTCTGGATCAACTAACATTTCAACCATAGTATTTTAAAGTAAGTGATATCTCAAAAGTAATATTCACTTGTTTTGGTATTTACTATTAAAACTAGGTCAAAAGGGAAAATAGAAAAGAGAGTTCCAGTTTTTAAGATGACTGATATTCTGGGTTAAGGACATTAGAGACAGTTTCATCAAGCACTAGCCAACAGGAATCCACATGGGGGAGAAATACAAAATGAGGGAAATAGGAATGACAGAGGTGTTTCTAAGAAAAAAAAGTGGTTGTTTGGGATACAATATTGAAGAGAACCAAATATTTTAAATTATAACAGAAACAGCAATAGGAGGAAACCTAATCAGAGAAATGGAAAATGAGGTTGGTTTTAGCAGATGCTTAGATTAATGGACTAGAAAGGAAACTAACACTAGACTATAGTATCATTAAGAATATTACTATCAGAAAAGTAACATTCAGGCGGTTGGCCCTTTTCTATTGCCTCTCTGAATAGATGACAGTTGACAATTTACCTGTCATCCTTGCACAAAGGCCATGCTAAACTTCTTGGCAAAGCGACCAAGACACTGGACCACTATGAATATATTGAAGTATGTTTTTGAAATGATGCTTTATCCAAATGAGAAACTAATAAAAGTGGTCATGCAGACAGCTATGGAAAATGAATTTACAGTGTTCTATATCTTCCAATTTTTGAACTACATAACAGTTTTACCTATTATCAATTAAATTAAGACTTTTAAAATATGGGTGTCTCTTAAATCTCATCACAAGAACAAACTCCTTTTGTGATAAGTAGGTTTCAAGTATAGGTTGCTTTTCATCTGTACAATAGTTTTACTCCTAAAACAGAGGACATAGTGATTAACAATGAACTGTTTTTAGACCTAGAATACAAAGAAAGACTTATTAAAAAATACAAAGTCAGATCTGTAACTCCACATGTATCTAAAGTTATGGTCTGGCATTCTTTGGGTTGTCACACAGTACAAATTGCCTTTTAATTAGATTCTTGCAATGATGGATTTTTTCCAATTCCTGGAATAATTTTTTCAACAATGTGCAAGATGATTATATCAAGGTTTTGATGATAAATATTAAAAAACTTCAAGATACCTCTTGAATGTTCTTTTCTGTTTATCAGGTTATGTTAACTTAAATATCCATTTTTACCTGGATTAATATCTGTCACTTGCTGGGTAATATTCAGAGATTATGAATCAGCTCAATAGAGGAACCCCTTTATACCTATTGTTTTGCTTTCTACTTTGTGTCAGTTTTTATTGAAACATCTGCCTACATATATTATGGCTATACATATTCACATTTACTGTATTTTGCTGCTTGCTACATATGTCTTACTAATGTAGTTTCACTGTCAATACATGCTGGTTAGAAATTCACTCCAAATCACGTTCTGTTGTGAGTTGTTACTTCATTCATTCATTCACTAAAATAGATAGTATTCAATTTTATAATATTGCCTACATAAATAACAGAACTTAATTTATTAGTAGTTTACTATACTATGATCTTGCTACATACCCTGATTCTCATTAATATCCACATACTTTTTATAATTCTGTAATACTATATACATTTTTCATGTTTTCTCTTTTGTCCTTCCAGAAGGTACTGTCTTCCTTTATATAAATAATATGTAATGTATCATTTTTATTCATCTAAGAATGATGACTGTTATTATGAGAACCACTTCATAAATTAGTAACCTGAAGACCAGAGTTTAATAATTTGTTTCTCCCTCAAGAAGCTTTTCTTTAGATCTAACAATCAGGCAGTTATCCTAGAATTACAATCCAATCTTGATTTTGGTAAACAACGACCTGTTGGACTCACTAAGCAGCCTGGATTAAAAGCAAACTCTTGAAAAAAGTACGTGACCTGCTGCAGCAAAATTAGACACTAAAGATGATGATAGTAATATCTCCTACTATTGTCTAATAAACCAAAAGAAAGTCAATATTGAATATTCTATGTCTCTCAGTTGCTGGTCTATGCTCAGAGCAGAGGCCTGGCAAGAAAGGCAGGTTTTGCAAGCTGATAATGATACATTAAACTGGGCTGGGTCAATCTGACCTTTCCGAGCCTCCATTTTCTCACATATAAAATGATAATATTGAAACAGAGTTTCTCTCAAAACCTCCTACTTATAAAAGTCTTCAGTGCTAGGAAGAAGTACAAGTGAATACTTGTGCAGCCTCGGGGTAGAGATAAGGTAAGGAGAAGGTGGCTTCTAGTCTAGAAGCAACGTATCAACAAGAATACATAGGTCTTGTGTACATCTGTATTCTGTAAAAGTTGCATGCAAAATCAATTCCTCAGAGAAACCAAACTGTTTCAACACTTACAGCTACCATAAGCTGTCTGG
>NW_007128855.1:0-775 GCF_000164805.1 Carlito syrichta
TTTTAATCATCTAAGGATGATGACTGTTATTATTATGAGAACCACTTCATAAATTAGTAACCTGAAGACCAGAATTTAATAATTTGTTTCTCCCTCAAGAAACTTTTCTTTAGATCTAACAATCAGGCAGTTATCCTAGAATTACAATCCAATCTTGATTTTGGTAAACAACGACCTGTTGGACTCACTAAGCAGCCTGGATTAAAAGCAAACTCTTGAAAAAAGTAGTGACATGCTGCAGCAAAATTAGACACTAAAGATGATGATAGTAATATCTACTACCATTGTCTAATAAACCAAAAGGAAGTCGATATTGAAAAATCTGTGTCTCTCAGTTGCTGGTCTTTGCTCAGAGCAGAGGCCTGGCAAGAAAGGCAGGTTTTGCAAGCTAATAATGATACATTAAACTTGGCTAGGTCAATCTGACCTTTCTGAGCCTCCATTTTCTCACATATAAAATGAAAATATTGAAACAGAATTTCTCTCAAAACCTCCTACTTATAAAAGTCTTCAATGCTAGGAATAAGTACAAGTGAATACTTGTGCAGCCTCAGGGTAGAGATAAGGTAAGGAGAAGGTGGCTTCTAGTCTAGAAGCAATGTATCAACAAGAACACATAGGTCTTGTGTACATCTGTCTTCTGTAGAAGTTGCATGCAAAATCAATTCCTCAGAGAAACCAAACTGTTTCAACACTTACAGCTACCATAAGCTGTCTGGTTTCAGGTATCTTAATAAATACTGGTATTAGAGGCTTACTAAATGAAAGAATTTTA
>NW_007128856.1:0-8100 GCF_000164805.1 Carlito syrichta
ATTCATCTCATGGACTCTTGGCATCTTGCATCACTCACAACCTACTCAATGGCATTAGAAAACTACCTGAACAGCCGGGCTCAGTGGCTCAGCCTGTAATCCCGTGCCTTGGGAGGCTGAGGTGAGTGGATTGCCTGAGCCTGTGGGTTCATGACCCAACTGGGCAACTTGGCTAAACTTCATCTCTACAATAAATCAAAAATCAGCCGGGCATGGTAGCGCACGCCTGTAGTTCCAGCTATTTGGAAGGCTGAGGTGGAAGGATTGCCAGAGCCCAGCAGATCAAGGCTGTGGTGGCCAGGAGCAGCCACTGTGCTCCACTCTGGGAGACAGAGTGAGACTCCAACTCAAAAAAAATAAAAAAAAGAAAAGTACCTAAACAAGTTTATCAAGGCCTCCCTAAATCTTACAACCAAGGAAAGTAATTAGAGCTTCCCCAAACCATATAGGTCTTACACTAGATGCAACATTTACTCTCCCAAACCAGATTAGTCCACAGATAAATTATTAAAAACTAACTTTTAATGTACATTATCACAGTGACAAGAGAAGGCAGTGAGAAAAGCACTCACTCAGAGAAAAAGAACAAAGTCAATCCTGGTCAAGCAGGGGTGACAGCGACATCTGTTCCTTAGACTTGGGTGCACAGTACAACTCACCACCTTTTTTTTTTCATAGACTCCTCTTTCATTATCCCCTAAAACCGTCACTCAAGGTAGTTCATGATGCTGCAAATAAACCATCATCAAGATAAAAACTTGCAATATGTCTTAAAAAGTTGAATTTTGCAAAAACATAATGGGGATAAACACACGTAGACCAACCAGAGCATTTAAAAGCAATCTATATTCTACATACACAATAATGAATGACATAAAAAGGTAATAAGATATGAAATGAACTTGGAAATTATATTTAGGATTATTCTCTTCAGGTACAGAATTCACAGCACTTTCTTGACTATCTGTCCACCTGAAAAATATTATATTTTTTGCTCTGCTAATACAAAATGAGTGCAACTTCTCAAAGAAATTTTTTTAAAAATCCACATGAATCTCTTATTTCCTGCACTCTCGCCTGGCCTGTTTTCGATTCTCCATTAATGTCTTTTTCATTCTCTAACAATTGTATTCTACATTTTGCACGGCCTTCCCCCCAAGCATGGTAGATGAAGAATCCTAGATATCCAAGATTGTACAGTGGCTGTTTGCAAAGAGGGGAAGGCTTCAGTAACTGCCACACTGTATTCTCTTATGAGAGAAGAGAGAAAGTATTCTGAATGCCTCTCAAGTATAAAAGAGCAGGATGGTAAGGTGTCTGCATCACCCAAAGAGTCAGAGGTATAAAATTATACAATTATGGACAAAAGAATGAAAGCCAAAGGACAGAAGAGGAAAAGTTTACAGTCAGCTATCTCTTCCACCATTCTAGTGTTTGCTTCTAGCGGGCAGAGTACATTGTGAACATGAAAAAATGTTTAAAACACATTGGAAAGAAGACTCTAGTTCTGGAAGTTGACAGAAAGTAACACCCATTATTGAAAGAATACAAGACCAAGGCTTATCTCAGAAACAATACCTAAAATTAGGGCAAAGAAAGGAGAGCAGAAGAGACATCAAGTTGAAACTGACTCATTCGGCACCACCCAAGGAAGACAATTCAAGAAGAAGAATCTACAAAAGCCAAGAACCACATATCATTTCCTACAAGGTGCACTCATTGAACTTCATTCTCTTCTTCAGCCAAATTACAAAAGAAGCTCTTTATTCCCTTCCTTTGGTCCTTAAAAACTGCAGTAAATTCACTCATCAGATCCACTGACATGATTTCAGAGTAACTGTAATGACTGCATCTACATGGCCCTTTCCTTCTTCTTCAAAGATATTAAATGTATATATGTATAAGATATTAACATATATGTATAGACATATGCAATATGAAATATAACATAAAAATAACTATTAGTTATATTAAGGAACATCTATGAGAAACACTGAGATAATCTCCCTAGCATAAGAGCCTGGAGGAACATGGGACTATCATATCTGTCTTGCAGGAGTTTGCCTACCCAGAGTCCAGTCACTTGATTGCCATTATACCTTCCTACCAACCCCTTCCAACCAATGTTGACATTTTGTTGGGAACCTGACCTCCCTATTGGCTATCTCATAGCTTCAACTGCCATCTTGGTGACATCACTCTCCCACCAAACCTACCCCCACTGGGTAGAATCTTGGAGTTACCATGGAATTGTCTGTAAATACATTTGAATCATCGCAAGAGACCAGAGACCAGTGCGACCAGTGACTTTCCTACCAGACACATTAATTCTTTGACTTTAGCCACAAACACAACCTCTAGTATCAACTCCATATCCCTTATATCTACAACTGATGTTTCCCCCTCTCTGACCATTTCAGGTAAGAAAAGACAATTTTAACCTTTTTTTCATTAGGTTTATTTCCTTCTAAATTCAGTAGAAGAGTTAAAAGAGCCTGGACTAATGAGGGCAAATCTTCAACTAGTAATCTAGAGACCTAATTTCAGTTTTGTTTTGACATCACTAGCTTTCGGTAAATCCTTTACATAACTTTGTGAGACAAAATCTGTTTCCTCTTCTGTTACATGATGATAATGATCCATTATTACCCCATCCCTAAATCAAGAAAATCCTTGCATTTTAAGAGACATACAATACACCTACAATGAAATGAGAGACTCTTTTAACAGTGTATTTTTCAACAGATACACAGAAAAGCTACATGGTGTACTAAACAAGCAATAGGTCCCAAGATGTTTCATCAGTTACACTCTGGATCAACTAATATTTCAACCTTAGTATTTTAAAGTAAATGAAATCCCAAAAGTAATATTCACTTGTTTTGGTACTTACTATTAAAACTAGGTCAAAAGGGAAAATAGAAAAGAGAGTTCCAGTTTTTAAGGCGACTGATATTCTGGGTTAAGGACATTAGAGACAATTTCATCAAGCACTAGCCAACAGGAACTCACATGGGGGAGAAATACAAAATGAGGGAAATAGGAAAGACAGAGGTGTTTCTAAGAAAAAAAAGAGGTTGTTTGGGATAAAATATTGAAGAGAACCAAATATTTTAAATTATAACAGAAACAGCAATAGGAGGAAACCTAATCAGAGAAATGGAAAATGAGGTTGGTTTTAGCAAATGCTTAGATTAATGGACTAGAAAGGAAACTAATGCTAGACTATAGTATCATTAAGAATATTACTATCAGAAAAGTAACATTCAGGCTGTTGACCCTTTTCTATTGCCTCTCTGAATAAGATGACAGTTGACAGTTTTTTGGTTTTTTTTAATTTACCTGTCATCCTTGCACAAAGGCCATGCTAAACTTCTTGGCAAAGCGACCAAGACACTGGACCACTATGAATATATTGAAGTATGTTTTTGAAATGATGCTTTATCTAAATGAGAAACTAATAAAAGTGGTCATGCAGACAGCTATGGAAAATGAATTTACAGTATTCTATATCTTCCAATTTTTGAAATACATAACGGTTTTACCTATTATCAATTAAGACTTTTAAAATATGGGTGTCTCTTAAATCTCATCACAAGAACAAACTCCTTTTGTGATAAGTAGGTTTCAAGTATAGGTTGCTTTTCATCAGTACAATAGTTTTACTCCTAAAACAGAGGACACAGTGATTAACAATTAACTGTTTTTAGACCTAGAATACAAAGAAAGACTTGCTAAAGAATACAAAGTCAGATCTCTAACTCCACATGTATCTAAAGTTATGGTCTGGCGTTCTTTGGGTTATCACACAGTACAAATTGCCTTTTAATTAGACTCTAGCAATGATGGATTTTTTCCAATTCCTGGAATAATTTTTTCAAAAATGTGAAAGATGATTATATCAAAGTTTTGATGATAAATATAAAAAAACTTCAAGATACCTCTTGAATGTTCTTTTCTGTTTATCAGGTTATGTTAACTTAAATATCCATTTGTACCTGGATTAATATCTATCACTTGCTGGGTGATATTCAGAGATTATGAATCAGCTCAATAGAGGAACCCCTTTATACCTATTGTTTTGCTTTCCATTTTGTGTCGGTTTTTATTGAAACATCTGTCTACATATATTATGGCTATATATATTCACATTTACTGTATTTTGCTGCTTGCTACATATGTCTTACTAATGTAGTTTCACTGTCAATACATGCTGGTTAGAAATTCATTCCAAATCACGTTCTGTTGTGAGTTGTTACTTCATTCATTCATTCACTAAAATAGACAGTATTCAATGTTATAATATTGCCTACATAAATAACAGAACTTCATTTATTAGTAGTTTACTATACTATGATCTTGCTACATGCCCTGATTCTCATTAATATCCACATACCTTTTATAATTCTGTAATACTATATACATTTTTCAGGTTTTCTTTTTTGTCTGTCCAGAAGGTACTGTCTTCCTTTATATAAATCATATGTAATGTATCATTTTTATCCATCTAAGAATGATGACTGTTATTATTATGAGAACCACTTCATAAATTAGTAACCTGAAGACCAGAGTTTAATAATTTGTTTCTCCCTCAAGAAGCTTTTCTTTAGATCTAACAATCAGGCAGTTATCCTAGAATTACAATCCAATCTTGATTTTGGTAAACAACGACCTGTTGGTCTCACTAAGAAGCCTAGATTAAAAGCAAACTCTTGAAAAAAGTACGTGACCTGCTGCAGCAAAATTAGACACTAAAGATGATGATAGTAATATCTCCTACTATTGTCTAATAAACCAAAAAAAAGGCAATATTGAAAATTCTATGTCTCTCAGTTGCTGGTCTTTGCTCAGAGCAGAGGCCTGGCAAGAAAGGCAGGTTTTGCAAGCTGATAATGATACATTAAACTTGGCTAGGTGAATCTGACCTTTCTGAGCCTCCATTTTCTCACATATAAAATGAAAATATTGAAACAGAATTTCTCTCAAAACCTCCTACTTATAAAACTCTTCAATGCTAGGAGAAGTACAAGTGAATACTTGTGCAGCCTCAGGGTAGAGATAAGGTAAGGAGAAGGTGACTTCTAGTCTAGAAGCAATGTATCAACAAGAACACATAGGTCTTGTGTACAACTGTATTCTGTAAAAGTTGCATGCAAAATCAATTTCTCAGAGAAACCAAACTGTTTCAACACTTACAGCCACCATAAGCTGTCTAGTTTCAGGTATCTTAATAAATACTGGTATTAGAGGCTTACTAAATGCAAGAATTTTAAGATAATGCTGTTCTAAAAAATAGGAGGAGCTTATTACTCTCATTGGCTTTTTCATGAACTTGTGCTTCCTCTAGAAAAATTCCAAAAGATATCTACCCTTGGAATTGCAAATTCTATGCAGTTATCTCATCCTGGGGTAAGCAATCCAGTCTCCTAACAAAGTGTCTACAATTTCTCCAGTGTCTCTGCTCCAGCCATCAGCTCAGGATGGTATTGACAACAGTGTCCAGCACCTCTTTCTAGCCACGCATGGATAGGGCCAACCTTTACCAACATTCTAGCACAATTATGCTAGCTGTGGTTGCTGCCCAGAGTCAGAACTCCACTTCAGCTGCCTCTTATCTAGGTAGTTTTTGAGTGGGATATCACAAGAAGCACAGAAAATAAGTTATGCTCACTCAGTGACTTTACTATGATGTTAATGACCAGAACATAGCTGGTCCTTCCCTGGCTATGACAGCCCAGTATGATAAAACTTCATACCCCATTGTCATGGTCCCTTTGTATCCATCCATGTCTGGCAGGCTCATCCAATGACATCATTTAAATTCTACATTCAAATGTTAACTAGTTAACTCTTCCCTCTCAGGAAAGAGACCAGATCTATTACTACAATCAAGGCACAGTGGGGGCACTACTGTCTGGAGAACTTGCCCCCAACCTACAATCCCATGGCTCTGTGTCATACCCAGGATATAACACCTCTTCTTCTCCACCAGAAATGGCAATGGTGCAAAAGGAGATCCAGCACAAAAATATCCTACCACCAGCCTCCATTCTGGAATCTACTACAGTGTGTCTGCTCAACACATCACAGAAACATGCTTGCAAGGTGAGTAAGCAAAAAGGGAGAAGAGTCAACTCACCACACAAATGGAAGGTCAAAACTGAAACTGACAAGTGGTAAGCAATCTGAAATTAAGGCAGAATTTAGTCCCAAACTTCAACCACTACCCTTGCACTGTGCTCTGTGTTCTCAATACAAGAATACCTTAACAAGTGGGAAGATGAGACATTATAATGGCCATCTGTCCTACATGTAAGAGAATCTGAAAAGCACACCAAGGGAATAACATGCTTTTGGCTGCCCTCACTGATCAGTTTCCCTGTACCACCACACTCACATCAACTCCCATTCCTAATTTATCACTTTAGTGTACTTGAAAAAAACTTCAGAATTTGTCTTATTGTAGTGACACTTTAATGTTTCTCAACTTACACCAGAATTTAAGACCATGTATTCAGAAATCCTGTCCAAAGCAAGCAGGCTCAGAATGTGTCCTTGCTAACAGATTTCATAAGGAAGAACTCAACTCTCTGTCCTAGTCCATGATGTGAAGTCTTCACATTCTCTCAGAAAAGTGGAGAGAAAAAAAGGACACTATATGAGAGTGTCAGGTTTTACAAAACACTTTGTATTTCAACATTGTTTGCACTTTAAATTTGACTTAGAACAACACTGTGAAATACATGGAAAATTACAAACAAAATGTTAACTAGTTAGAAGTAGAACAGTCACTACCTATCTCCTAATACAGGGTCTTGTCCATGCTCTTTAACATGAGTTAGCCACAAATGCATTCCCACCATTGGAAGCTACCTGATTGCTGCATTGATGTGTAGGGAGAGTATCTCACTTACCAGGTACTGACTTGTTTTTTGATTCCTTTGCAGTAATGGAAACATCCCAGGAGATAGAGACTTCCTTCAAATTTCAAACTTCAAGTCAGACAATTGGTCAGTTACAAAATCCAGAATCTCCAAGTCCTGTATAGAAATGATATCCAGATACGTGATAATGTATCATAACGTGAGCTTGGGGACATTTCAAAGATAGCTCCTGTCCTTTGTCATTCTAATCTCTTGACATTGCTCACAGCTCCAATCCAGGAAAATTCAGATAATAACAATTTGGGTGATATCAAAATGAAGATTTCCTATATCCGAATAAAAACCAACATCCTCCACTACTTTCTTCAGAAATTTCTGATATTCGCCAGCTTCTGGCCTGCATTCACCCTTTTAGACCCGAGGAACAGATTAGTTGTGAAAATACCAATCTAGGATAAAAGAAACTGAGTCCTGAGTACCAAGGGAACTTGAATATGAGATTGAGTCTAGCTGCAGTCTTTCAGATGTCACCACAATGGAAGAGGAAATTCACCCTCCACAGCTTTTTGATTCCTTAAAAGATCTTGATGAATCCAAAGGTCTCACAGGAGTCAAAGATGAAGATATCAATGCATGCAGGTAATTCAGGTGCAGCAAAAGTCAAGTGTCATTAAGGGTCCCTCTGATCAAGTCAGGAAGAACAAATGCAAAACTTCCAGGCCTCTCAAAGGGGCACCAGAGGCCAAAATCCTACCAACGAACCCAAGGTATCTGATAGAGGAAGAACCAGTTTTTTGTACTGCTACAGTCAGTGACAGGCCTCCAACACATGTGGCCAAGTACCCTGACAGCAGACCACAAAAATCTTCATCCAGCAGAATTAGCAAAACTAAGGGCCAGAGACACAAAAATACCAAAAGAATCAGAGAAAACAAGTCCAAGGAATCTGAAGATAATAAGCAGTCAGGGAACATGGTCAAGGCAGAAGAGCCAACAGCTACCAAGATGAAGCAGAAGAATAATCTACCAGTGTTTAGTTCAGAGACCTTTAAAAAATGTCTAGAACAGGCCTAGGCAGACATATGCTAGATTCTGTGCAGACTTTCTATCCACTGGGGAAGAAGAGTGAGAAAAAACCTGGAGTCTCTTCTTTCTGGACTCTGGGAAACTCAAGCAACAACAAAGACCCCAAGCCATCCTCCGCTCTCAAACCAAG
>NW_007128857.1:0-755 GCF_000164805.1 Carlito syrichta
TTCTAGTCACGCATGGATAGGGCCAACCTTTACCAACATTCTAGCACAATTATGCTAGCTGTGGTTGCTGCCCAGAGTCAGAACTCCACTTCAGCTGCCTCTTATCTAGGTAGTTTTTGAGTGGGATATCACAAGAAGCACAGAAAATAAGTTATGCTCACTCAGTGACTTTACTATGATGTTAATGACCAGAACATAGCTGGTCCTTCCCTGGCTATGACAGCCCAGTATGATAAAACTTCATACCCCATTGTCATGGTCCCTTTGTATCCATCCATGTCTGGCAGGCTCATCCAATAGACATCATTTAAATTCTACATTCAAATGTTAACTAGTTAACTCTTCCCTCTCAGGAAAGAGACCAGATCTATTACTACAATCAAGGCACAGTGGGGGCACTACTGTCTGGAGAACTTGCCCCCAACCTACAATCCCATGGCTCAGTGTCATACCCAGGATATAGCGCCTCTTCTCCTCCACCAGAAATGGCAATGGTGCAAAAGGAGATTCAGCACAAAAATATCCTACCACCAGCCTCCATTCTAGAATCTACTACAGTGTGTCTGCTCAACACATCACAGAAACATGCTTGCAAGGTGAGTAAGCAAAAAGGGAGAAGAGTCAACTCACCACACAAACGGAAGGTCAAAACCGAAACTGACAAGTCATAAGCAATCTGAAATTAAGACAGAATTTGCCCCAAACTTCAACCACTACCCTTGCACTGTGCTCTGTGTTCTCAATACAAGAATACC
>NW_007128858.1:0-2529 GCF_000164805.1 Carlito syrichta
TGCTGCCCAGAGTCAGAACTCCACTTCAGCTGCCTCTTATCTAGGTAGTTTTTGAGTGGGATATCACAAGAAGCACAGAAAATAAGTTAGCTCACTCAGTGACTTTACTATGATGTTAATGACCAGAACATAGCTGGTCCTTCCCTGGCTATGACAGCCCAGTATGATAAAACTTCATACCCCATTGTCATGGTCCCTTTGTATCCATCCATGTCTGGCAGGCTCATCCAATAGACATCATTTAAATTCTACATTCAAATGTTAACTAGTTAACTCTTCCCTCTCAGGAAAGAGACCAGATCTATTACTACAATCAAGGCACAGTGGGGGCACTACTGTCTGGAGAACTTGCCCCCAACCTACAATCCCATGGCTCAGTGTCATACCCAGGATATAGCGCCTCTTCTCCTCCACCAGAAATGGCAATGGTGCAAAAGGAGATTCAGCACAAAAATATCCTACCACCAGCCTCCATTCTAGAATCTACTACAGTGTGTCTGCTCAACACATCACAGAAACATGCTTGCAAGGTGAGTAAGCAAAAAGGGAGAAGAGTCAACTCACCACACAAACGGAAGGTCAAAACCGAAACTGACAAGTCATAAGCAATCTGAAATTAAGACAGAATTTGCCCCAAACTTCAACCACTACCCTTGCACTGTGCTCTGTGTTCTCAATACAAGAATACCTAGAAAAGTGGGAAGATGAGACATTATAATGGCCATCTGTCCTACTTATAAGAGAATTTGAAAAGCACACCAAGGAATAACACGCTTTTGGCTGCCCTCACTGATCAGTTTCTCTGTACCACCACACTCACATCAACTCCCATTCCTACTTTATCGCTTTAGTGTATTTGAAAAAAACTTCAGAATTTGTCTTATTGTAGTGACACTTTAATGTTTCTCAACATACGCCAGGATTTAAGACCATTTATTCAGAAATCCTGTCCAAAGCAAGCAGGCTCAGAATGTGTCCTTGCTAACAGACTTCATAAGAACTCAACTCTCTGTCCTAGTCCATGATGTGAAGTCTTCACATTCTCTCAGAAAAGTGGAGAGAAAAAAAGGACACTATATGAAAGTGTCAGGTTTTACAAAACACTTTGTATTTCAACATTGTTTGCACTTTAAATTTGACTTAGAACAACACTGTGAAATACATGGAAAATTAACAAACAATGATACCAAATGTTAACTAGTTAGAAGTAGAACAGTCACTGCCTATCTCCTAATACAGGGTCTTGTCCATGCTCTTTAACATGAGTTAGCCACAAATGCTTTCCCACCATTGGAAGCTACCTGATTGCTGCACTGATATGTAGGGAGAGTATCTCACTTACCAGGTACTGACTTGTTTTTTGATTCCTTTGTAGTAATGGAAACATCCCAGGAGATTGAGACTTCCTTCAAATTTCAAACTTAAAGTCAGACAATTGGACAGTTACAAAATCCAGAATCTCCCAAGTCCTGTATAGAAATGATATCCAGATACCTGATAATATATCATAACCTGAGCTTGGGGACATTTCAAAGATAGCTCCTGTCCTTTGTCATTCTAATCTCTTGACATTGCTCACAGCTCCAATCCAGGAAAATTCAGATAATAACAATTTGGGTGATATCAAAATGAAGATTTCCTATATCCGAATAAAAACCAACATCCTCCACTACTTTCTTCAGAAATTTCTGATATTCGCCAGCTTCTGGCCTGCATTCACCCTTTTAGACCCGAGGAACAGATTAGTTGTGAAAATACCAATCTAGGATAAAAGAAACTGAGTCCTGAGTACCAAGGGAACTTGAATATGAGATTGAGTCTAGCTGCAGTCTTTCAGATGTCACCACAATGGAAGAGGAAATTCACCCTCCACAGCTTTTTGATTCCTTAAAAGATCTTGATGAATCCAAAGGTCTCACAGGAGTCAAAGATGAAGATATCAATGCATGCAGGTAATTCAGGTGCAGCAAAAGTCAAGTGTCATTAAGGGTCCCTCTGATCAAGTCAGGAAGAACAAATGCAAAACTTCCAGGCCTCTCAAAGGGGCACCAGAGTCCAAAATCCTGCCAATGAACCCAAGGTGTCTGATAGAGGAAGAACTAGTTTTTTGTACTGCTACAGTCAGTGACAGGCCTCCAGCACATGTGGCCAAGTACCCTGACAGCAGACCACAAAAATCTTCATCCAGCAGAATTAGCAAAACTAAGGGCCAGAGACACAAAAATACCAAAAGAATCAGAGAAAACAAGTCCAAGGAATCTGAAGATAATAAGCAGTCAGGGAACATGGTCAAGGCAGAAGAGCCAACAGCTACCAAGATGAAGCAGAAGAATAATCTACCAGTGTTTAGTTCAGAGACCTTTAAAAAATGTCTAGAACAGGCCTAGGCAGACATATGCTAGATTCTGTGCAGACTTTCTATCCACTGGGGAAGAAGAGTGAGAAAAAACCTGGAGTCTCTTCTTTCTGGACTCTGGGAAACTCAAGCAACAACAAAGACCCCAAGCCATCCTCCGCTCTCAAACCAAG
>NW_007128859.1:0-4067 GCF_000164805.1 Carlito syrichta
AAAGCACACCAAGGAATAACATGCTTTTGGCTGCCCTCGCTGATCAGTTTCTCTGTACCACCACACTCACATCAACTCCCATTCCTAATTTATCACTTTAGTGTATTTGAAAAAAACTTCAGAATTTGTCTTATTGTGGTGACACTTTAATGTTTCTCAACATACGCCAGGATTTAAGACCATGTATTCAGAAATCCTGTCCAAAGCAAGCAGGCTCAGAATGTGTCCTTGCTAACAGATTTCATAAGGAAGAACTCAACTCTCTGTCCTAGTCCATGATGTGAAGTCTTCACATTCTCTCCGGAGAGTGGAGAGAAAAAAAGGACACTATATGAGAGTGTCAGGTTTTACAAAACATTTTGTATTTCAACATTGTTTGCACTTTAAATTTGACTTAGAACAACACTGTGAAATACATGGAAAATTAACAAACAATGATACCAAATGTTAACTAGTTAGAAGTAGAACAGTCACTGCCTATCTCCTAATACAGGGTCTTGTCCATGCTCTTTAACATGAGTTAGCCACAAATGCTTTCCCACCATTGAAAGCTACCTGATTGCTGCACTGATGTGCAGGGAGAGTATCTCACTTACCAGGTACTGACTTGTTTTTTGATTCCTTTGTAGTAATGGAAACATCCCAGGAGATTGAGACTTCCTTCAAATTTCAAACTTCAAGTCAGACAATTGGTCAGTTACAAAATCCAGAATCTCCCAAGTCCTGTATAGAAATGATATCCAGATACCTGATAATATATCATAACCTGAGCTTGGGGATATTTCAAAGATAGCTCCTGTCCTTTGTCATTCTAATCTCTTGACATTGTTTACAGCTCCAATCCAGGAAAATTCAGATAATAACAATTTGGGTGATTTCAAAATGAAGATTTCCTATATCCAAATAAAAACCAACATCCTCCACTACTTTCTTTAGAAATTTCTGATATTCGCCAGCTTCTGGCCTGCATTCACCCTTTTAAACCTGAGGAACAGATTGGTTGTGAAAATACCAATCTAGGATAAAAGAAACTGAGTCTTGAGTACCAAGGGACACTGAGTCTAGCTGCAGTCTTTCAGATGTCACCACAATGGAAGAGGAAATTCACCTTCCACAGCTTTTTGATTCCTTAAAAGATCTTGATGAATCCAAAGGTCTCACAGGAGTCAAAGATGAAGATATCAATGCATGCAGGTGATTCAGGTGCAGCAAAAGTCAAGTGTCATTAAGGGTCCCTCTGATCAAGTCAGGAAGAACAAGTGCAAAACTTCCAGGCCTCTCAAAGGGGCACCAGAGGCCAAAATCCTGCCAATGAACCTAAGGTGTCTGATAGAGAAAGTAGTAATTTTGTACTGCTACAGTCAGTGACAGGTCTCCAGCACATGTGGCCAAGTACCCTGACAGCAGACCATAAAAATCTTCATCCAGCAGAATTAGCAAAACTAAGGGCCAGAGACACAAAATACCAAAAGAACCAGAGAAAACAAGCCCAAGGAATCTGAAGATAGTAAGCAGTCAGGGAACATGGTCAAGGCAGAAGAGCCAACCACTACCAAGATGAAGTAGAAGAATAATCTACCAGTGTTTAGCTCAGAGACCTTTAAAAAATGTCTAGAACAGGCCTAAGCAGACATATGCTAGATTCTGTGCAGACTTTCTATCCACTGGGGAAGAAGAGTGAGAAAAAAACTGGAGTCTCTTCCTTCTGGACCCTGGGAAACTCAAGCAACAACAAAGACCCTCATGCCATCCCCAGCTCTCAAACCATGGCTGAATACCCCACATGAAGATAAAGGTCCTGAGGAAATGCAAGTCAAAGCCCAGAAACCCAATGGCAGTGCTACAAAAGGGTGTCCATGTCCCTCCAAGTATGAGCTTCCACCACCTGGAAAGGCCAAGTTGATTCCTTTGCCCTTTCCATCCCTGGATAAACCTCAAGCTCGACCTGCTCCTCAAAGGCCACAGTCTCTGTCGCACATAATCCTGCTGTACCTTACTCTGCCAGGCCTGGTTCCACTAACTCAGCTCAATCTACAGCAGTCAATCCATTCCAACCAGCTCCTACCAACACATCTTTGATGGGTCCATCCAGTCCAACTCAGTCAATTTCC
This sequence comes from Carlito syrichta, assembly GCF_000164805.1. Lineage (NCBI taxonomy): Eukaryota > Metazoa > Chordata > Mammalia > Primates > Tarsiidae > Carlito > Carlito syrichta. The sequence continues at coordinate 2,112 of NW_007128859.1, forward strand.
TCCAATGCAACACAACTCAGGTTGACAACTTCGACCCAAGGCTTTTATCCCTCACTTTGCTACACTTAGGCCTGCACCCCACAAAACATCTTCTGGCATTCTCTCCACAATAAGCCCGTTTTCACTGCTGAGACCAAGTTCCAATAACCACCCATGCCTCACTACCAATATCTACTCCAAGACTTCAGTGGTAAACCAATTCCCTGGAGAAAACCCAATGTTCTTGAATCAGTAATGTCAACACTCATCACAGAAACAGCAGGGGCCAGAGTATGAGGCCATGAATAGGCAGGCTCAACAAGAGCATGAAAATTCCACCCAAATACACGTCTTTGGGGAAAGTGCACTTTTTTGTTGAAAGGGAAAAAGATATGGAAATTGCTCGATACTATGGCTATACAATTAAGTGCTGCTAAGATTGTTGGTATCATTTTGAGTACTAGCTAGGTCTTCACATATACATAGACAATTACAAATTCATGTAACTGTTTCAAAACTTAATAAAACTAAAAAAAAAATAGTCATGGAATTGATTAGTATGTCACTGCTAAACATGTCTTTTGAGTTTGAGATTCTGTTAACTATGGTTTTTCTTTGGTCAATGTGGGGATCAAAGGCTGCATCACAAAAAAGATACCAAAAGTTAGATTGGCAAAGAGGGAAAAGGAGATAGTAATAGGGGAAAATAAAGTAAGCTAGTCCATGTCTAGAATGGTCAAAGGGAGTAAGATTTTATGGACTTATGAATATAATCAGGAATGGGGATAATGGCAGAAGTTACACAGGGAGTCTGAGGGTTAGGGCTGAAAGGATAGCATATGGACAAAGATGAAGATAGCAGAAGCTGGGTCTGGGTTGACCATAATAATTGGAAAAAATCTCTCACACAGAATGGCCTCATGTGTCAGTCCTGGGCTGGAGTCAGGAGGGGGCGGTCCTGGGCAGGGCAGCCGGGACCCACACGGCCGAGGGCCTCGGCTCCTGCCCCGAGGGGTGCGAGGCGGAGGGCCTTGGCGCCCGTGGAGTGGGAGGGCGCGGGGGTCCCAGGCCGGGCGGGGGAGCCCGGAGCCTCACCCCGAACCAGGAGGCAGCACTGTCATCGAGGCGCGGGGCCGGCGGCGCGGCGCAGCGTAGGCTCGGGATGGCCGGTGAACTGTAGCCGAGCGCGAAGCCGAAGCTGAGCGGACCCAGGGCAGCGGCGAAGGCTGCGAGGAAGACGCGGCGGCCGCGGGGAGCGCTGCGGGGACAGGGCCGGGGTGAGCGGCGCCAGCAGGAGCGGAGCTGGAGGGCAAGGCCGCGGCCGGGGGTCCCTGCTGCTCACCTGCCGCCGGGCGGCGCCAGGAGCCGCTGAGTCTCGTCTTGGTCCTCAGGCGTCATGACCGCGGCCAACCCTGGCCCAGCGGGTTCTGCCGCCGGAACCGCCACGGGTCCCGTGAGTGCGACCCGCACCGGCCTCTCGCCGCAGAACCGGCCAATGGGCGGCAGGGGGCGGTGCTGGGGCGGGATCGGAACCACCGAACAGCCAATGGGAACGCAAGGTGGGGTTTGCGTCTGCGAAAGAACCCGCCCTTCCAGTTAAGCACAGAGCCGGTAGGCGAACGCGCTGGAACCGCCCCTAGGGCCGAGCTGCCCAATGCAGAGGTGAGGCGGAGTCTGTGTCTGGGCGATCATGACCATCCAATTAGGGTGCGGTGCGAGCCCGTAGGCGGGACCAGAAAGCTGCCTCCGAATTGATCTGGCCAATGAGGATGTAGGACGGGTTTGCTTTTTGGGTGGGGCCTGGAGTCATCTCTCAATCTAGCTTCAACCAATGAGAGCGGGACAAAGGCGGAGAACGTGAGCCTCCGCGCGGGATTTCCCGCCCCCACTGCGAGCGGTTGTAACTGTCCTCCTGTCTCGGGTCTGCAGTTCCTGCTCTGGCTGCCCCTGACCTGTCTGCCTGGCCCAGGTCTTCAC
>NW_007128860.1:0-808 GCF_000164805.1 Carlito syrichta
AAGATAGTAAGCAGTCAGGGAACATGGTCAAGGCAGAAGAGCCAACCACTACCAAGATGAAGCAGAAGAATAATCTACCAGTGTTTAGTTCAGAGACCTTTAAAAAATGTCTAGAACAGGCCTAGGCAGACATATGCTAGATTCTGTGCAGACTTTCTATCCACTGGGGAAGAAGAGTGTGAAAAAAACTGGAGTCTCTTTCTTCTGGACTCTAGAAAACTCAAGCAACAACAAAGACCCCAAGCCATCCTCTGCTCTCAAACAATGGCTGGATGCCACACGTGAGGGTAAAGGTCCTGAGGAAATGCAAGTCAAAGCCCAGAAACTCAATGGTAGTGCTACAAAAGAGTGTCCATGTCCCTCCAAGTATGAGCTTCCACCACCTGGAAAGGCCAAGTTGATTCCTTTGCCCTTTCCATCCCTGGATAAACCTCAAGCTCGACCTGCTCCTCAAAGGCCACAGTCTCTGTCGCACATAATCCTGCTGTACCTTACTCTGCCAGGCCTGGTTTCACTAACTCAGCTCAATCTACTGCAGTCAATCCATTCCAATCAGCTTCTACCAACACATCTTTGATGGGTCCATCCAGTCCAACTCAGTCAATTTCCTCCAATGCAACACAACTCAGGTTGACAACTTTGACCCAGTCTTTTATCCCTCACTTTGCTACACTTAGGCCTGCACCCTACAAAACATCATCTGGCATTCTCTCCACAATAAGCCCGTTTTCACTGCTGAGACCAAGTTCTAATCACCACCCATGCCTCACTACCAATATCTACTCCAAGACTTCAGTGGTAAACCAAT
>NW_007128861.1:0-313 GCF_000164805.1 Carlito syrichta
TATAAACCATGATTTACTTCATCCCTATGACCAGGCCAGTGAGATGCACTACTTGAGTTAGCATTCACAACAACTCACAAAACCAGTATCGCTGTGCCACTTTACTGATAAGGGTCAGTAATGGCTTAGAGTCACATGGCATGTGAAGGGGAAAGGCTTCAATGAAAGGCCTTTGATCTCAATGCAAGGCCTTTGTTCTATTTCCATGAGATGAAAAAAGAAGTAGGTATACCTGTGCACTAGGTTTTCCCCAAAGTCACAGTATGCAGATGCACAATGGCCCAAATGTGCTCCTGGGGGGAGACTCATGGCA
>NW_007128862.1:0-749 GCF_000164805.1 Carlito syrichta
CAAAAGGGGAATTTCACCCTTTCTCCCACATTTCAAAGCCACCCAATTCCCCTTTCCCTAGAGACTGTTTTTGCCACTTTGAGAATTCATCCAAGGGAAATTATTTACTTATACCCCAACATGTATGTATTTTCAATTATTGAATAATCTGACCCACTGATTTGAAGTGTCCCTTTTATTGTATCTTAAGTTTCTATGAAAATTTGCATTAATTTTTTTCCCAGTTGTTCTGTCTTTTTTATTCTTTATATTTATGACTTCTCTAGAATTCTTTTTATCATCATTTGATTTTTCTTTTTTTCTTTTTTTAATTTTTGTTTTTCTGGCTACAAGTTTATTCTACACAAAATAATCCTCCCCAATTTTTGTAAGGTAGCAGATCATGTCCACAACCAATTCCTCCTCTAAACTGGGATTAGGTTGCTTACCCAACCCTAGTCTCTGCTTTCTTTCAGCACCAGCTGGCACAGAACTTTAGGCGTCTCTGTCAACTTCCCCTCTGGTGAGTTTGGCAGGCTGCTCACCTTCCAGAACTTTGGGCAAGATGTCCGGAGACCTGCAACTCAGGGTAGCTGGCATGATCTAAGGAAAAAGGTGAAGGTAATCATACAGATACTGACTACTCTGATTGGTAAGGTACCATAGATATGTCTCCAGGCAAACTGTTCATTCACATAGCCTTAAGACTTGAGAGACTCCATGGCCTTCATGACACAAAGTTGAGATATTATTGACAGCTAGCCCTGCGT
>NW_007128863.1:0-3974 GCF_000164805.1 Carlito syrichta
AAAGTAAAACATTTAGAAAACATGAAGATGGCAGAAGCTGATTTTGGAATGATTAGGAAAAGTGTAAAATATCTCTCATAAAAACAGCCTTACGTCCCATGGCCAAACAGTCAATTTGAGAAAATAGGATTTAGGACACATCTCCAATAGACTTGGGCTACCCTAAACATGTATAATTGTAGCTGGGAAAGTGAATAAAAAACATAGCAGAACATACCAGGGGAACAAAAAGGGCCTACAATAATCCTAAGGCAGCTGACAGCTGGGTCTTGGAGCGTTAAACTGCCACAGTATGGGGCCCACTCAGAACAAGTGCTAGAATATAAACCATGATTTACTTAATCCCTATGACCAGGCCAGTGAGATGCACTACTTGAATTAACATTCACAACAACACAAAACCAGTATCGCTGTGCCACTTTACTGATAAGGGTCAGTAATGGGTTAGAGTCACATGGCATGTGAAGGGGAAAAGCTTCAATGAAAGGCCTTTGTTCTCAATGCAAGGCCTTTGTTCTATTTCCATGAGATGAGAAGAGAAGTAGCTACACCCGCGCACTAGTTTTCCCCCAAAGTCACAGTATGCAGATGCACAATGGCCCAAAAGTTCTCCTGGGGGGAGCCTCATGGCATAGCAGGAAGGACAGAAAGTTGGAGGTAGTGGAAAGGGGAAGACAGAAAAGGAATGAAGGGGGTTAGGGTAAGATGGGACAGTGCATCATCACCACTGGAAAATCAATCATTTACTTTTTTAAAATTATTTTTTGAGATATAATTTACATAACACAAAATTCACTTTAAATATGTGCAATTCAGTGGTATTTGGTATATTCACAAATTGGTACAAGCATCACAACTATCTGATCCATAACATTTTTAGCATCCCCAAAAGAAATCCCTGGACATAATATCAATCATTCCACACTCCCCCCCCACCCCGGTCTTAGGCATCCACCAGTTACTATGGACTCTTTTTTTCTAGACATTTTCTATATGATAAATTACAATATGTGACCTTTGGTATCTGACTCCTTTTACTTAGCATAATGGTTTTAAAGTGTATCTATGTTCTAGTGAGTGTCATTACTTCATTCCTCTAGATGACTGCATAGCACTCTATTGTATTACTAGACATTTGCTTATCCATTACCAGTTGCCGGACATCTGCATATTTTCACTAATAATTTACATTTACTGAGATTTAATCCTGTGGCAGACTTTACTTCACAAATTCAGCCCATTTTACAGATAAGGAGGTAGCATGTACAGATAACTTGCTCAAAATTGAGAGCTAACAAGTAGAAAAGCTGCAACTAGAACTCAGGCATTTGGGCCTCAGAGATATTAGATTCATATGATAGAACATTAGAAACATACAAAAGGGGAATTCTACCTTTTCCCCCACATTTCAAAGCCACCCGATTCTGCTTTCCCTAGAGACTGTTTTTGCCACTTTGAGAATTCATCCAAGGGAAATTATTTACTTATACCCCAATACTTATACCCCAACATGTATGTATTTTCAATTATTGAATAATCTGACCCACTGATTTGAAATGTCCCTTTTACTGTATCTTAAATTCCTATGTAAATTTGCATTAATTTTTTTCCTAGTTGTCCTGCCCTTTTTTATTCTTTTTATTTATGACTTCTCTAGAATTCTTTTTATCATCATTTGATTTTTCTTTTTTTCTTTTTTTTAATTTTTGTTTTTCTGGCTACAAGTTTATTCCACACAAAAATAATCCTCTCCAATTTTTATAAGAGTAGCAGACCACGTCCACAACCAATTCCTCCTCTAAGCTGGGATTAGGTTGCTTACCCAACCCTAGTCTCTGCTTTCTTTCAGCACCAGCTGGCACAGAACTCTAAGTGTCTCTGTCGACTTCCCCTCTGGTGAGTTGGCAGGCTGCTCACCTTCAGAACTTTGGGCGAGATGTCCGGAGAGCTGCAACTCAGGATAGCTGGCACGATCTAAGGAAAAAGGTGAAGGTAATCATATAGATACTGACTAATCTGATTGGTAAGGTACCAATAGATATGTCTCCAGGCAAACGGTTCACTCACATAGCCTCAAGACTTGAGAGATTCCATGGCCTTCATGACACAAAAGTTGAGGACATTATTGACAGCTAGCCCTGCGTGCTTAGGTATATGAACTCCTTCTTGTCCACCATCACACCCTCCTTAAAAAGGAGTTCATATGGCTGCCCAAATGCAGAAGATTAAAACAAGCCTCCTACCTATCACCAAACACAAAAATCAACTCTAAATGGATCAAACACCTAAACATAAAATCTCAAAGTATAAGAACTTAGAAAACATAGGAGACACCCTCATGGAAACTGGAAATGGCAACCAACTCCTGATCAAAACCCAAGTGCTCATGCCATAAGAGATGATAGACAAGTGGGACCTCATCAAACTGACAAGCTTCTGCTAAGCCAAAGAAACCATTGAGAGAGCAGGTTGACAGCCCACAGTCTGGGCAAAATATTTGCCAACTATATATCTGACAAAGCCTTAACTTCTAGGATATACAAGGAACTCAAATGTGCTAAAAGAAAAAACAAACATCCCCATTACAAAGTGGGCAAAAGATATGAATAGACACTTCTCAAAAGAACATATGAACAGCCAACAGATACATGAAAAAATGTTCAGCCTAACTAGTCATCAAGGAGATGCAAATTAAAACTACACTGAGATACCCCCTAACTCCAGTCAATGGCCATCATCAATAACTCAAAAAATAACAGATGGTGGAGAGGATGTAACAAAAAGGGAACACTTCTCCACTGTTAGTGGGAGTGTAAACTAGTACAGCCTCTGTAAAAAACAGTGTGGCGATTCCTAAAGGTTCTAAAAATCGACCTTTCATAAGACCCTGAAATCCCCTTACTGGGAATCTACCCAGAAGACACAAATCACTATATAAAAAAGATACCTGCACACGTAAATTACTGCAGCCTTGTTCACAATAGCAATAACATGGAGCCAACCGTATTGCCCATCAAAAGAGGAATCAATTTTAAAAATTTGGTACATATACACAATGGAATTTTTTTTTTTTTTTTGAGTTGGAGTCTCACTCTGTCGCCCAGACTGGAGTGCAGTGGCTGCTCCTGGCCACCACAGCCTCGCCTGCTAGGCTCCTGCGATTCTTCCACCTCAGCCTTCCAAGTAGCCGGAATTACAGGCACGCGCTACCATGCCCGGCTGATTTTTTTATTTATTTTAGAGATGAGGTCTCGCTGTCCAGGTGGGTCTCGAACCCGAGGGCTCAGGCAATCCACTCACCTCAGCCTCCCAAAGGCGCGGGATTACAGGCTGAGCCACCGAGCCCGGCTCACAATGGAATATTATGCATCCATAAAAAAGACCAAAATCATGAAATTCACAGCAACCTGGATGGAATTAGAGTCTATAATAATGAGTGATCTCTCACAGAAACAGAGAACTGAGTATCAAAATTTCTCACACTAATATACAAATAACTGTTTTTAAACCTAGTATTTAAAAAAAGACATACAAATAAAAAGTCACATCTCCGGAAATTCCACATGCATTCAAAACAATGAAGTGCAGTTCTTTAAGTTTTCTGACATTACAAATTGTGTTTTGATTGGATTATAGCAGTGATGGCTGTTTTTAAATTTGAGAATGACATTTTCCAGAATACTAAAAATGATTATAATCTAGGTTTGGAGAATATAAAAACCTACAGGATACCTTTTACAGCTTATGGGACAATATTAAGTAAAATATTAATTTTTACTAGGATTAATATATGTCATTTGCTGGGTAATAGAGAAATATGAAGAGCATGATAGCAAAACTCCTTTACACTGCTTTGCTCTCTGCATTGTGTCAGTTTTTAATGAAAATGTTTGTCTGCATATGTTATGAATACCTACTTATTCACATTTACTTTATTTTGCTGCTTGCTACATACTTTCTACCAATGTCTATAT
>NW_007128864.1:0-1061 GCF_000164805.1 Carlito syrichta
ATAGCAGGAAGAATGGAAAGTTGGAGGCAGTGGAAGGGGGAAGACAGAAAAGGAAGGAAGGGGAAAAGTTAAGATGGGACAGTGTATCATCACCATTGGAGAATCAGTCATTTACTTTTAAATGATTTTTTGAGATATAGTTCACATAATATAAAATTCACTTTATATATGTGCAATTCAGTGGCATTTAGTACATTCACAAGAATCACAAATATCTGATTCATAACATTTTTATCACTCCCAAAAGAAACCCCTGGACTTAATACCAATCATTCCATATCCCCCCCTCCCTCTCGTCACAGGCATCCACCAGTCACTATGGACTCGCCTTTTCTGGACATTTTCTATAAGGTAAATCACAATATGTGACCTTTGGTATCTGACTTCTTTCACTTAGCATAAATGGTTTAAAAGTGTTTCTCTGTTCTAGTGAGTGTCAGTACTTCATTCCTTTAGATGACTGCATAGCACTCTATTGTATTACTAGACCACATTTGCTTATCCATCATCAGTTGATGGACATCTGCATATTTTCACTAATAATTTACATTTACTGAGATTTTATTCTGTGCAGGCTTTACATGGTAAATTTAGTCCATTTTAGAGATAAGGAGGTAGTGTGTATAGAAATCTTGTCCAAGATTGAGAGATAACAAGTAGAAAAGCTGGGATTGGAACTCAAGCATTTGGGCCTAAGAGATATTAGAGTCACATGACAGAACATTAGAAACATACAAAGGGGAATTTCACCCTTTTCCCCACATTTCAAAGTCACCCAATTCCCCTTTCTCTTAGAGACAGTTTTTGCCACTTTGAGAATTTATCTAATGGAACTTGTTTATTTATACCCCAACATGTATGTATCTTCAGTTAGTGAATAATCTGGCCCACTGACTTGAAATGTCCCTTTTATTGTATCTTAAATTTATGTATGCATTTGCATTACTTTTTTTCCTAGTTGTCTTGTCTTTTTTATCTTTTATATTTACAACTTCTCTAGAATTCATTTTATCACCATTTCATTCTTTTTATTTTTATTATTTTTAATTTTTGTTTTTCTG
>NW_007128865.1:0-710 GCF_000164805.1 Carlito syrichta
TTTTATTATTTTTAATTTTTGTTTTTCTGGCTACAAGTTTATTCCACAGAAAATAATCCTCTCCAATTTTTCTGAGGTAGCTGACTACATTAACAACCAAATCCACCTCTAAGCTGGATTAGGTTGCTTACCCAGTCCCAGACTCTGTTTCTCATCAGTACCAGATGGCACAGAACTCAGGTGTTTCTGTCAGTTTCCTTTCTTGTGAGTTTTGCAGGCTGCTCACCTTCCAGAACTTTGGGTGAGATTTCCGGACTTCTGCAACACAGGGTAGCTGGCACGATCTAAGGAAAAAGGTGAAACTAATCACATAGATACTGATTACATTGGTTGGTAAGGTACCAATAGAAATGTCTCCAGACAAAATGTTCCTTCATATAGCCTCGAGACTTGAGAAACTGCATGGCCTTCATGATATGAAAGTTAGACACATTATTACCAGACAGTTCTGGGTGCTTAGTTATATGGACTCCTTCTTGTCCAACATCACACCCTCCTTAAAAAGGAGATCATATGGCTGACCACATTCAGAAGATTAAAACAAGATTCCTACATATCACCATACACAAAAATCAATTCTAAATGGATCAAAGACATAAATGTAAAACCTCAAACTATAAGAAGTTAGAAAATGCAAGACACACCCTCGTGGAATTTGGAACTGGCAACCAACTCCTGATCAAAACCCCAAGTGCCCATGACATGAGAAG
>NW_007128866.1:0-773 GCF_000164805.1 Carlito syrichta
TTTTTGCAGCTCAAATCACAATTGCAAAAAAACATGGCACCACTATGTTGCCTGTCAAAGCTGGAAAGGATAAAATAAATGTGGTATATACACAGTGAAATATTATGCAGTCACAAAAAAGGACAGATAGCAGGATTTTGCAGAACGCTTGATGGATATGAGGTAGGTCATTTTCAGTGATTTATCACAGAAGCAAAGTACAGAGCTCCATATGTTCTCACTCATGAGCTGAACTTGGTCACTTATAGTGCTGTAAGAAAGTGATTGGCAGTAGTGGAAATCTTTTTAGGGGAACGGGTGAGATTGGCAGTGGAGGGATACTTCTAAGAAAAGGAGGGGCATACCTCATCAACCAGGGATGCTGCATAATCAATATTTGTATATCTGAATTGTACTCCACATTTTTTAAAAAATTAAAATATGAAATTAAATAAATAAGCAATTAAAAGCTGTAAAACATGCAACTGACTTTGTTTATTCATTTTTTTTATTTTAAAAATGGTTACAATTCATTATTGGGCCTAGAAATGCTCATTATGCTGAGATTGAGTTTTGTGTGTGTGTGTGTTGGAGTCTCACTCTGTCGCCCAGACTGGAGTGCAGTGGCTGCTCATGGATGCTGCAACCTCAACGTGCTGGGCTCCGGCAATCCTTCTGAGTCAGCCTTCCGTGTAGCCAGAATTAGAGGTGCACACTACCACACCCAGCTAATATTTTGATTTATTGGAGAGATGAGCTCTTGCAGCCCTGGTGGGTCTCGAACCCGCAGGCTG
>NW_007128867.1:0-880 GCF_000164805.1 Carlito syrichta
CTCTGTTCAATGCGGTAGACATGGTGGATTTCATTCCCAAGAAGTGAAGAGAACCATGTGATCACACCTATCCAAATATGTCTCCAGGGATAAGTGATCATTCAAGAAACCTCTAAACGAGGTTGTCTTTTTTTTATAAAGCAGTATTTATTGAGAGGACTGAGAAACTCCCAAACTGAGAGGGGACTTGTGGGGGTTACCCAAGAGGTAGTGTTTTATTATAAGGTCACGGAGTCCTGTTGAGGCTTCCTTATAGTAAAAACAAATAATATTTAGCACTTCCTTTAGTTTAGAAACTTTTGGATGTTATGAGTATTGTGTAACCGCCTTTGAACAGTTTTTTCTACAGGATTTGAACATTGCTTTTGCTAAGATCCTAATCACTTTTCCAGAATTTTCAATTATCTAAATTTTTATACGAATGAGGAACCCAAATACTTACTACTTTGTACATCTCCATGCTATTTTGAATTATATATATTGGGACTCAAATTCTCTTTTTTCTGTGTGCCTCATTGGAAATGCTTGGTGATTAACAGTATCAGAATAATCGGACACTTTGTTGCAGAGTACATTATTACGTCTTAAGTAAAGAAAATACTAGGGGATTCAATGAAAATATTCTTTTAAAAATATAAATTGCGTTAAAATATACAGGGAATGTGATTTTATATTTCCTTCGAATATGTAAGGGAAACTTTTCTCTAAGGATTGCACATCTGTAACATTTAATCAAAATTAACAAGCAGAAAATACAGAGAGCACCAAGAAAATGTACAATAATATTAAGAATGGGAAAAACTGTATTAAATTACGATACTGTTTTATTTTCTAAAATTTTTAAGATTTATTATGCATTTCTGCCTTCTGAAAAGCACTT
>NW_007128868.1:0-4436 GCF_000164805.1 Carlito syrichta
TAGGACCAACCTCGTCTTTTATCCCAAATTTTCACATGTTAAATCAAAAGTCATTCACGTGAACACAAGGCCAGGGGGATGAGGCGCTTCCCCCCACCCACCAGGTGTTTCCTTAAGCATGAGGAAAGACAATCCCAATCAAATCACAAGACTTTCACGTGAACACAAAACTAGGTGGATGAGGGGATTCCTCCAACTACCTGGCGTTTTCCCAATCAAGTGGAAGGACAATTCCAAAATTATCTCACTGTTCCTTATGCTTGGGTTATGTTCCTCAAAGGCAATACAACAATTCTAACATCATAAAATCCTAATAACCAATAACTACTAAAACCTATGCATACCCAACACCTAATGACTGACTTAAATCCTAAGACCTTTCTATTCTGTGCTAATTCTACCTACACTATGGAAACTCTTTATTATAGCTCAAACCAGTTCCTAAAGAATGTGGCCCAGTCCAAAGGTCACTGTGAGCCATTTCTAGGAACAATTGATTACAATCACTTAACAAAATGGCTATTCTAAAATCCCATGTATTTATCTTAATTTCTGTAAAAGTTTCTAATTCCTAACCCAATATATAAGACTGATCATCAGCAATAAAGCTTCTAAAATAAAATCCAAATACAAACTGTAATTGTATTAAGCCAAAACTGCAATTATTAGGAAAGGGGAACAATGAAATTTCTAGGGTTAGCTTTATTCTATAGAACCTCAGAGTATCATGTTTGATCATGCTTGAACTACCATAATTCCCTGACGTAGAGTAACCCATTCTATAATACTTTATATGAATAAAATAAATTCAGTTTCTATTATAAGTAGAAAAAACGTACACTAATTGTAACTAAAGAACTGGTTTAATTGAATGCAGTCCAGCCCAAAGTGGTCGCTGGCACTTAGCAATGTGACCCAGTCCAAAGTTCATGCTGGGCCATTTCTGGTAAGTCTAGATAATCATCTATACCATCTAAAGCTGGAAACAGCTCTTTAAATGTATTTACTAATTCTACAAATATACTTTAAAATCGTATAAAGAAGCTTGTATCATGTATAAGGCTCCCTAATGTGACCTGAGTTTGAACGGTGTTAAGTTTACAGCCAAAACCTCAGTTTGTGATAAAAGGAACAATGGATCCCTAGAGTCAGCCATGCCTGTGGTATTCTCAGAACTTCATGCTTAGATCATCAACGTCCCTGCTAGTGCATCATGCCAAACAACAAAGAAAGGAGGAGGGAATGGGCCTTCAGCTCCTGAACACAACCTGGTGGTCTCAGGGTCTGCAGGCCACCTGGATCCCTAACGCTCACCAGGGCCTCCACGGCCAGCTACTAACATCTCCCCCTTTTTTATTTTTTAGCATGAACCCATGGAACTTGATGTTGATCTGAGAAATTCTTTTCTTCAGCACCTTGAAAATAATTGGAAGCAGGCATAGCAACACAAGAATCACTACTCTGCAAATTCCCACATTAATGAGTATAGACATCAATGACTTTTTGTTGATGAATGATGAGAACTGGCTAATTCTGAGGACCGGAACTGTTTCTTAGTGACAGTCATGTCCTGTATTTCTTGATGTAATTTAGTAAGGTCTATACTCAAGTCTGAATGATTCCAAATTCCAAGGATATGATTTCTTATTTTGTCCCTAGTGTGGACAAACGTATTTACCTCTAAAGGATTGAGGCAAATCCATTTAAACTCAGAGTGACACCAGAGAGCCAATTGTATCTTTAAAGTCACAAGCTCTTGTTCTATTGCTAAAACTGCCTCCTCCAAAGCATTAGCTCTACTTTTTAACTTTTGATCTATAATCTTCTGAGTAGCTAAAGCAATAGAATCATTACTAGATAACGGATCAGCAAAGGTTGCTGTGTGGACTTCCTTATAGAGCTACTGCTAAAGCTGTTACTGAAATAGCAATAGCTATCAAAGCTGTAATTTATAAAATTAAATAAGACAAAATTATTTCTTTCCAAAAGGGACCTAGCCTCATGCAGTGTCCACAAACCATATTCATCATACCAACGAGATGACAAGTGTACAGGAATCATCAAATAAGGTGGTTGCTTAATAATAACAAAACCTTCATAAAAGGCATTAGTTAAACAATTAGTTAAAATACACTCAGTACAAGAAGCCTTATGAACATTGTTATGATACTCAATTGTAACAGTTTGGTACTCATTCCATACTAAAAACACATAAGAGGACTGTAAGCATGCCCTAATGTGATACAGCTTAGTTTGTCCAACAGGCCTAGAAAGGTGACTTGTTGAAGGGCTATAAGGGCTCTCCACAAATGAGGCTGAATGACCTGTCTGATTCCAATTGTAAATGAAACGTTTGGGAGTACCCATCCATTGGAGTGCCTTCGAGCTGCAGCAAGCGTAGAGCCATTAAAACCCCAGTCACTAATATATAGTCTTTCACCGGGTAGAGGATAGTCCACCTTAGAGTTATAAGCACAGTCTCTCCATTTAAGGAAGCCAGCATCTTGTCGGATGAGTGACGAGTCCTTTTCTGAATCATTGAAGGGGCAAAGGGGCAAGTAGGTACACTGAGAGGCAATGAAGCTCTAGTCACATGGCTAGGGGTGATTCCTCCTGGCATTAACATCTCCAGTCACCAACCATCTTTGATATTGTCCTTATAAGGGCTTTCTGTACTCAGAGACTTAAAGGTAGACATTAAGCAAGAAGCCTGGTAATTATTAAAAGCAGAATTATTATTAAAAAAATAGGGAATGAGTTGGAATGCCCTTCACACACACAAAAAAATACGATTAGTAACATGTTTGACTTGAGCACGAAATAAAGCAGGCCCTCCCCTTTTCCTGTAAGGAGAGCCTGATATTTTATCAGAGTTTTTATTCTTCCGTCTGGATTTCAACATCTAGCCACAGCTGAATAGCCTGAAGAGTCCAAATTTAAATGATTAATAACAAATAAAGAGTGATTCAAGATGTGGTGAGGAGAGCTGTACTTGAACTCCTCTCTTGTAACTTAATTGATTTTTTGAAGTTTGGTGAGCTCTTTCAACTATGGCTTGACCTTGTGGATTGTAGGGAATTTCTGTGGAATGAGAAACAGTAAATTGGGAGCAAAATTTCTGAAGAGATTTAGATGTATATGCAGGACCGTTGTTGGTTTTCAGTTGCTTTGGCATATCTAGTTGTGAAAAGCAAAAGAATAAATGTTGTGCCACGTCCTTGTAGGTTTCTCCAGTTTTTGCTGCAGCTAAAGTAACTTGAGAAAATGTATCCACAGTCACATGCAAATAAGACAATTTTCCAAAACTGGGAAAGTGAGTTACATCCATTTGCCATAGCACGTTAGGTCTCAGTCCTCGAGAGTTGACTCCTCCTGGAGCTGGAACAAGTTTTTTAATTTTCACAGAGTAAACTGAATGCAAATTGTTTACAATCCTCTGGGCTTAAATGTAGAGTAAAGAAACAATTCTGTAAATCAATAACTATAATATTAAAGTTAACAGGTATAGCAATCCAGGCTGCAATGCTCCCATGACTTCCATAGTAGCATAAATTGTTCTTAAATCCTGTAAAATCTCCCTTTACCAGATTTTTTCTTAATTACAAATAGGAGTGTTTCAAGGGATAGTGGTTGCCATTTGGGGGGCTAGTAGAAGCCTCTATATGACCTGTCCCTAATTGCTGTTAAACTAGTTTTTTGACTGCCTTAAGCTTTTCTGATGGCATGACCTATTGTTCCACCCAAACCAGTTCGTCATCTTTCCAGGCAATCAGTCTTGAAAACAGTGGCCCCTAAGGTAAATTCAAATAACCTATACCTGTTATTTTGACAGGTTCCTAGTCCATCTACAGCATTTGTGATGAGACTTTATCATTGGGGCTTAACAAAATCATGTCCATTTGTGAAAGAATATCTCTTCCCCACAATGTAAAGGCGATAGATGGAATAACATATGGGCAAAAGGTTCCTGAAGTCTTACTATCTGTCCAATTTAAAAACTGTGAACTTTGGCTACTGAAGGTACTCGACCAATGCCTTTGAGTCCTGAAGGAGCTATTTGAGTAGACCAGGAAGCAGGCCAATTTTTTCCAGCAATACAATAAACATTGGCTCCTGTGTCTAACGAGTCTGTAATTTTGACTTCTTGTATAAATAAATATTTTAGAGATCTAGAACCCAAAAAGCAACATCACTAGAGTCAAATCCAGAGTCACCTCTAGGCAGATTAAAGTTTTACCTGCTTTGTGATAAGGCAAGAGCAGCAACTGGGCTATTATCTGCACTGTTTTGCTAGGGGGAGCAACAAGCACCTGGATGTCTCCTGTGTAATCCGAATCCACCACTCCAGGAATAATGGAAATTCCTTGTAAAGGCAAGGAACTTCTGCCTAATATTATACCCACTATTCCTTCTGGGAGAGGGCCCTTTTCTCCCAG
>NW_007128869.1:0-3445 GCF_000164805.1 Carlito syrichta
AAGGAGGTAGCGTGTATAGAAGTCTGTCCAAGATTGAGAGCTAACAAGTAGAAAAGCTGGGATTGGAACTCAAGCATTTGGGTCTAAGAGATATTAGAGACACATGACAGAACATTAGAAACATACAAAGGGGAATTTCACCCTTTTCTCCACATTTCAAAGTCACCCAATTCCCCTTTCTCTTAGAGACTGTTTTTGCCACTTTGAGAATTCATCCAATGGAACTTGTTTATTTATACCCCAACATGTATGTATCTTCAGTTAGTGAATAATCCGGCCCACTGATTTGAAATGTTCCTTTTATTGTATCTTAAATTCATATATGCATTTGCATTACTTTTTTTCCTAGTTGTTCTGCCTTTTTTGTTTTTCTGGCTACAAGTTTATTCCACAGAAAATAACCCTCTCCAATTTTTCTGAGGTAGCTGACTACATTAACAACCAAATCCACCTCTAAGCTGGATTTAGGTTGCTTACCCAGTCCCAGTCTCTGTTTCTCATCAGTACCAGATGGCACAGAACTCAGGTGTTTCTGTCAGTTTCCTTTCTTGTGAGTTTTGCAGGCTGTTCACCTTCCAGAACTTTGGGTGAGATTTCCAGACTTCTGCAACACAGGGTAGCTGGCACGATCTAAGGAAAAAGGTGAAACTAATCACATAGATACTGATTACATTGGTTGGTAAAGTACCAATAGAAATATCTCCAGGCAAAATGTTCCTTCATATAGCCTCGAGACTTGAGAAACTGCATGGCCTTCATGATATAAAAGTTAGACACATTATTGCCAGACAGTTCTGGGTGCTTAGTTATATGGACCCCTTCTTGTCCAACATCACACCCTCCTTAAAAGGGAGATCATATGGCTGACAACATTCAGAAGATTAAAACAGGATTCCTACCTATCACCATATACAAAAATCAATTCTAAATGGATCAAAGACATAAACGTAAAACCTCAAACTATAAGAAGTTAGAAAATGCAAGGCACACCCTCATGGAATTTGGAACTGGCTACCAACTCCTGATCAAAACCCCAAGTGCCCATGTCATGAGAAATTGAGAAATAAGATAGACAAGTGGGACCTCATCAAACTCAGAAGCTTCTGCAAAGCCAAAGAAACCACTGAGAAATCGGGCTGACAGGCCACAGACTGGGAAAAAATATTTGTCTACTATATATCTGACAAAGGACTAACACCTAGGATCTGTAAGGAACTGAAAAGAAAGAAACAAACAGCTCCATTGCAAAGTGGACAAAAGATATGAATAGATACTTCTCAAAAGAATACATGTGAGCAGACAACAGATACATGAAAAAAAAAACAAAGAGCCCCATTACAAAGTGAGCTAAAGATATGAATAAACACCTCTCAAAAGAAGGCATACCAGCAGCCAACAGATACATGAAAAAATATTCAGCCTCACTAGTCATCAGGAAGATGCAAATTAAAACTACACTGAGATACCACCTAACTCCAGTCAGAATGGCCATCATGAATAACTCAAAAAATAACATATGCTGAAGAGGATGTGGCAAAAATGCAACATTTCTACGCTGTTGGTAGAAGTATAAGCTAGTAGAGATTCTGTGGAAATCAGTGTGGCTATCCCAAAAAGTTTTAAAAATCAACCTTCCATATGAACCCACCATTTCCCTACTGGGAAAATACCCGGAAGAACTCAAATCACTCTAAAAAAGATACCGACACACGTAAGTTTATCGCAACCTTGTTCACAATAGCAAGAACATGGAATCAACTGTGCTGCCCATCAAAAGAGGAATGGATTAAAGAAATGTGGTACATATACACAATGGAATATTATGCGACCATAAACAAGAACAAACTCATAAACTTTGCAGCAACCTGAATGGAATTAGAGTCTATAATACTGAGTGATCTTTCAAAGGAACAGATAACTGACATTCCATGTTCTCACTCATAAGGGGACCATGAACAATTACTGTGATACTATAAGAAAAAGATTGACAGTAGCAGGAAACTGCAGGGGGTAGTGGGCCAGGGAGGTGAGATTGACAGTAGTCGAAATCTGCCTGGGGAAGGCAGGGAATACCTTATCAACAACAGTACCTGCACAATGAATATTTCTATAGCTAACCTGAATTGTACCACACAATTTTAAAATAAAAAAATTTAAAAGATAAAAAAGAAGAAGCAAATCAGAAAAAAATGAGGCAGTAGACACTCCCATTTCAAATCTTCCTTGAATCTTATTTGCTTGATAAATGAAATAATTTAATTTGAAAAAGGAATAAATTCACACAAAAATATTATTCTTTTCATGTACAAAATTAACAGCAGTTTCTCTTATTTCCTGCACTCTCACCTTGCATGTTTTCTATTCTCCACTGTTTTCTTCTTTCTCTAACTATTGTCCTCTACATTTTGCCTGTCATTTCACCCAAACATAGCATCCTAGATGTCCAAGATTTTATAGTGGCTGTTTGCAATGAGGGGGAGGCTCCAGTAACTGCCATATGCATTCTCTTTTGGGGAGAAAGTATCCTGAATGTCTCTCAAGTATAAAAGAGCAGGATGGCAGGGTGTCTGCATGGCCCAGGAAGCCAGAGTTAGAAAATTATGGGCAAAAGAACTGCAGCCAAAGGACAGAAGAGAAAAGGTTTGCAGCCAGTTATGTCTTCCACCACTCTAGTGTTTGCTTCTAATGGGCACAGTGCATTTTTCTAACATAAAAAAAGATGTTTAAAACACATTGAAAAGAAAACGCAAGCCGGACTCGGTGGCTCAGCCTTTTTCCTTTCAAGGAAAAGAAAGGAGAGAGAGAGCAAGCGAGTTCAAACTGGCTAAGCTCAGCCCTACTCAAGAAAGATCAGATTCAAGAAGAAACTACAAAGCCTAGGACCACACATATTTCCTACAAGGTGCATCCAATGAACTTTACCCTCTTCTGCAACTCAGTCACAAAGGGAGCTCTTCAATCCCTTTGTTCCTTAAAGCTACAGTAAATTCACTCATCAGATCTACAGACATGATTTCACAGTGACTTTATTTGCCCTCCTAGATATTTCTTTCCTTCTTCCTCAAGGATATTAACAGGATATTTAAATATATGCATAAATTTGGGTAATATAAAATGTAACATAAAAATGTAAATAAATATTAGTTATATCAATGAATATCTATGAAAAACATTGAAATGACATTCCTAACTTAAGAGCCTGGAGGAACATGGGACAATCACATATATCTTGCAGGACTTTAACCCCCCAGACCTCAACCACTTGGGTGCCGTTATACCTTCCTACCAACTCTTTCCAACAAATCCTGTCATCTTGTTGGGAATCTGACCTCCCTATTGGCTTTCTCATAGCTTCAACTGCCTTCTTGATGACATCATTTTCCCTCCAAACCTACCCCCACCTGGTAGAATCTTGGAGTTACCATGGAGTTGTCTGTAAATACAT
>NW_007128870.1:0-7736 GCF_000164805.1 Carlito syrichta
AGCGTTGGATTCAAGCAGAATGAAGTCATCAGTAATAATAATAATAATAAAACTGATAAAACAGTTTAAAAAAAATTTTGTGGTGGAAAAAAGAAACATACTCAAACTGTAAACTATTCCTCCATATGCCTATAAATACATACATTTTAGAGTATGGATTTGATCAGACCACTGTCCTCAAATAAAGGCATGGGGCAGGAATACAAAATCAGCTGTTTAGGATTCAGAAATCCCCCCGTGGCTGACAGGAACATGACTATTTACCCAGAAAAGAAATCTGGCCCTAGAGAAAAAACAGGAAAAAAGTCCAGAAAGTCATGGACTGTCTAAGAGCAAAACATGCTGTACTTCCTTTCCCTTGTGTGAATATTTTAAAGAAATGTGGAACACTATGGAAACCTTTCATGGTAACCGGGGCCTACGGCTCAAAACCATCTCTCCTCCAATCCTCATTCTACCTTCAGAAACTGCTGGAATTTTCCTAAGTAGGTATTTTAGATAGTGAAATTAGGAATAGCAAATTCTGATTGCTGATTTTAGCTTTTTTTGGCAGATGACATTCATAACTTTACCACCAAATTAATAAAAAAATGATATACACTACTATTATAGCCAAAGATATTAACTGATTCCATTTTGTGTTGAAGATGTAGAGGTTCAGCAATTTAAAGAGGGACAAACACCATTGTGACAACAGCAGTCAGCACGATATCTATCTAGAGAACACTTAGAGCGAGTACTTCTATATGGGCTTTTTCTCACTCCACTTTCTGCCCAGAGCAGACATCACCAAACAGCATTCTCTCCCAATGATCCCAGAGATAGCCTCAGAATTCTTTCCAAACTAGAACTTGAGAAAGCCAGTCAGTCTACAAGAGCTGGCACTTGGTTGAGTTTACTTACAATTCCTATGTAACATGTGCTGTAAATAGAACCTGTGGGTTTGAGACCAGCCCAGGCAAGTTGGCAAGGCCTCATCTCTACAATAAATAAAAAATTAGCTGGGTGTGGTAGCACTCACCTGTAGTTCCGGCTATTTGGAAGGCTGTGGTGGAAGGATCATGGGAACCCAGCATGTCGACGCTGGGGTGGCTGTGAGTATGCCACTGCACTCCAGCCTGGGCGACAGAGTGAGACTCCAACTCCAAAAGAAGAAAAGAAAAGAAAAGAAATACTGAAAGGTAGGTTTTATCATTCTGCTCAATGACAATGACGGTGAAGCTCAGTGCAAGTAGATGACTGATGAGGCTTGTCTGACGTCAAAGTCGCCTCTTTCCACTATGGCTTCCTCCCTTCCCACCTACTTCTCTTCCTCCATCTCATTTACATTGCCAAGCCTGAATCCTCTTAAAGGTAGATGTGTCATTGAATGGGCCTTCTTACAACACTTTAGAACTGGACAGAGCTTAGGGTTGAAAGGGATTTGAGAAGCCATGGCATTGTCTTCATAGCCACCTAGAGTCACACATTCCCACATGTAGTGCACACCACTCTGAGGCCTGGTCTATTCCTCTGGAAAAGAGCCGTATTCCTCCGAGTTTCTGATGGTTTCTACAATGAACATTCATTTGTGCATACCTCCGTCTCTACTCATGACTGCTGCTGGCTGAAGAAACTAGGCAGTCACTTCTTGTGCTCCCATGATGCCCTGTAGACAACATTTGTGCTTTACGTACTTCATCTCATTGAATCCTCAGTCACATCTGTGAGTATGACATTGCCACTGGCGCTTTACCAATGAGTGTACTGAGGCTCGGAGGCTTAAGTAACACAAGGTGAGTGGAGGAACAGGGTCTGTGAGACCCCAGGCCAGTGCTGCGTCTACCCCATCACGGTGCCCCATGCAGAAGCCACTGAAATGCAGCAGGCATCTTGGAGCTGCAGTTCACAGGCGCTGCAAGACACAGGGAATTGAGCAGAGCACATGTACAGCCATGCCTCTCAATATGATTTTATTTGCACAGATCTTTGCAATAAAAATAGAAATAAGCGGCCACTGCACTCCAGTCTGGGTGATAGAGTGAGACTCCAACTCAAAAAAAAAAAATAGAAATAGAAGTAACCAAAGCTATAGAAATACACGCAACGAAGTCTGTATTCATTGGAAAGTGACGGTGGAGCAATAACAGGCTGGGATTTCTGGGCAATTAATAGGACATCTCTAACAGGCTTGTAGGAGACTGGTATAAAACTGAATGGGGTGCACAAGAGAATCAGCACACAACAAAGATCCCACACAGAAGCCAGACAGTAGGGATCGGGACCGGGCTAGGAGGCAGACAGGACTGGGCTGGGCTGGCACACCCACTGTCCCTTGAGGGGGAGGGCTTTGCTCCCCATTACCAGGCCCGGCCACTGCTGGCCTCACAGGTCTGTGACTACTGCATGTGTGTGCAAGTGGTTGTGCTTGCTCATGGCACCCTAAGACTAACTCGCATGTGGTTAATCCCACGTGGAACCTTGAGACACTCAGCTCTGCATTCTGAAGGAGAGGTTGGCTTCTGGGGAGCACCATCCTCATCTGGGGGCTAGTATGGCTTGGGTGTTTGTCCCCTCCAAATTTCATGTTGAAATGTGACCCCCAGGGCTGGGTAGGGGCTGGTGGGAGGTGCTTGAGTCCTGGGGGTGGATCCCTCATGAAGGGCTTTTGTCTCACAGTCATTCTATTAGTTCATGCAAGAGCTGGTCATTCAAAAGAACCTGGCACCTCCTCCTTTTCTTGCTTTCACTCCGGCCATGTGACATAACTCCTCCTCTCCACCTTCTGACATGACTAGCCCCACCAGAAGCAGATGACTGTCCGGTGCAGAACTTCTAGCCAAAATAAACCTCTTTTCTTTGTAAATTACCCAGCCTCAGGCATTCGTTTATAGCAATGCAAAATGGACTTTTACCAAGGCACCAGCCTCATGTTCAGACTTGAGGATGCAGATAAGAAATAGCCTTTAGAGAATGGAATCTTAAGAGGAATACTCATGTCTGGTGTGACCACCTTTTCCAACTCACAGAATAAAATTAGATGTGAATGTCAACAACAGTCAGGAAGACAGGAAGTGTTTTTAAGTTCAGTGTTTGATAGATTCTTTAATTTTTTATGAAGTTAATGTAAAATGTTATTTTGGCGCTTCCTTTAAGATTGCTAATTATATAAATAAACATGGTGCTAATTTTTCTCTATTTACAAAGAGGTAGCATTCTAAAGTTTTTCTCAAAAGAAATTTAAAGATATGGAATGAAGAAAAGCACTTTTGCGCCTTTAAGAATGTCAAGACATTATTCTTTTCCTGCTCTCCTCCCACTTCCCAGGGGGAGGGTTTTGTGTTATGTATTTTTGCATGTAAGAGCTAAAAATCATCCTAGTTTTAAACGTAAAATTCAGCAGTACTACAGCTCTACCTTAAAAAACAGAGAAGATATTTTTTCAAAGTAGAAACACAGCTTTCAAAACACTTGCGATTCTGTGGTATTCACACTTTCAATGACATAAGTAAAATAAAACCCAACTAGCTATATGCACTCTTATTTTACTAGTTTTTCTTTAATCCCTAAAAATATTCTGGAAAAGACTATTCAGCGTAAGACAGATAGTCATGGACACAACTGTTACTTATTTTCTGTTGGTGATAAAGATTTCTGTCAAATAATTTTGAGAGACTCATCATACATGCACTTAGGATCATTAATTTAAGAGCATTTAGGATTTACAGAAACCATGGCTCCAATGGCACTTACATTAAAACTCTATAGACTTAATATCCCATAATGATAATGCATTTATATAGTATGCCCACACATACTAAATAAATTTAATAATATATCATTGCTTTTAAGGGGGACTAATTCTATAGAATTTTTCAAATGACATTTTAGTCCTGAACAGCTCTGAAAATTATTCAGTGAAATTATTCAGTTAAAATTGTGAATCTTCCCCCTGCTCCCAATTTATTATTGAGAATATCTAGTTTTTCAAAGGTACATTGATGAATCAAACTTTTCTCTGTTGAGTCCATTGAAATGTTAAGACCCATAGATGACTACTCAGGGTTAACTTCGAAGATACTTCTTTGTAATTTCTTCCCAAATTCACCATCACTATTTGTGATGGTAGCTCCTATTTTCAAATATTTTGCCAAAATTTCTCCCCAAATAACAAGAATATGCCTTTGCTTATATGGGCAATTTAATTTCCATGAGATTTAAGTGATCTTTTGATTAAAACACTTACCCTAAGTTAAAAGACCTTTTGCTTTCGATGACTGTCTATAAATAACTATATTAAGAATAATGAATTTAGAGACAGGATGAATGAATGAATTTACTAACAGACAAAACAAACTTTTCACATCTAGAACTGCCTTTTATTTCTAGGACCAAATGGTAAGTGTCTCCTTATCAATTCTCTCTGGCATTATACCTCTTCTTGGTAGGTGAGGAGACGAGGCTTAGGCATCGTAAGAGAATATTTAACGTCATATAACAAATTGGTGGTAGAATCTAAGAAAAAAAACTGTGCTCTATGCGAACATATAATTTTGAAAGGTGTGTCTTTGTAGACATTTCCAAGCATTCAACAAAATTAGTCCCTATGTCAGTACCCCATGGAGAAGTTGAGAAACTGGTCCAGAAAGGCTGACACGCAAGTTAGGGTCGTAAGGAAGAAGAAAACCCACAAAGCCCCATGTGCTAGCTTTGCCTACTCTCCTGAACAGCGGTCATTCCCAGCCATCTGGGTGTGGCTAATGGACCCAGATGCAGCCATGTGACAATATGACTGGCCTTACCTGGCTCCTGACTTTACCATGGTAACCTGGGTCTGACCTTTTGTCTTCCTCAACATGGTTCCTATTTCAGCATCCATGTCCTTAGAAACCCACTTTGGCATTTCTTGCCCTGGTTTGGTGTACTGACCTTCTGCATCCTACAGCTTGAAGATGTGTCTTGGAAATCTGAACCCTGGACTGCCCTTGAACCCAATGAACCAAGCCACAATGGTGGAGTGTAAAGAAATGTGGGCCCCCTTCCCATGGCACATTCGAGATGGTAAGCATCTCCATGCAGGCTATGCACCCCAGTGCCACTCAGCACTGAAGTCCCTACACAGATCCATGTGGGGCAACTGCCCACATGATGGATTGCTGTGACTGAGAATCGTCCCCCACATCAGTGTCACCTCTTCTTCCAGTAAAAGACATTGCTCTACCTTTGCTATTTACTACTTGAGACAACATGACGCTGGTGTCTAATTGGAAAGTTCTGCGTCTCCATCTCATTTCTAGAAAAGGTAGAAATTCCTTAGGCATGATCCTACCATTGTTACTCATAGCCCAACAACACACAAGTTATTGTCACAGCTTCAATTCACCATTAACAGTCAGTAACTAACAATTGCATTATTCTGAACTCTACAATGACCTCTGCCTGTGTTCAAGCTTCAGAGGACAGTTTTGCCATTAGTCATAACATGCCCATTTGACATATTCATATTTTGGATAGTATTCTAACATATTTCCTCCAACACAATGCAATGTTTTTGAGGCTTAAATAATTTACAAAAATACTGGACAATTCAGAGTTATGTATAAGCATGTGACCCATGTTGTCTCAAGGCATTCTGTCAATTTTATTAACAATATAAAACATGTGGGTGTCACTGAAGAAATTTAACAAGTGTTTCATATGGTAATTTTTGTTTCTTAGAAAGGAAAGATTTTAAAAGATAGTTGAAAAGTTCACACTAGATGGTAGCAAAATTATCCCTTTATTTCTATTCTACATCTTTGCAAAACAAGTATACATAGATGGAAAGGAAAATAGCTTGGACCTGTCTGCAACTGTGTATGCACAGTGTCATGTGCAGGAGATGACAGATAAGCCATGCCCTGTATTATAATGCATATACATACAACAGTTCTGACATAGCTAATCTATAGTGATACTGCATCACAACTGCATTTTATCGATACACCCAACATTTGAGCGTAGACACAGAGGCTTTGAGGCAAAATCGCAAATGAAGTCATGATAGTGTTTGCACTGGCCTTTTGATGTAATGAACATGTGTCCTGGGCATGGGTGGAGGCAGGCTCCCTTGGCTGAGCACCCTTCATCATGGAAGTTTTATGTTGTGCTGAGCAAGATTTCTGTGTTTAAAGATGTGTATTGCTGGTACCGCATGGCCTTGCATATGCCAGCTAATGACTTCAATTGGTGTTTAAAGGAATAGTCATCAAATGCTGGGAGCAACAGCAGTGGAAATTTAGTGGGAGATTCCAAGCGGGTTCAATACAGCCTTCTCCTCAGGTGATTCTCAAGGTTAATTCTGACTAGACATATTTCTTGTCTTTTGTAATGACTCCAGAAATTAAATTTGTTTAAGATGTACTCCTCTTGGAATACTACAGGTTTTCTCAAAAGATTTTCATAGTCCAAAATAAAATTAGCAAAATATTGATTGAAAAAGTAAATGGAGGAAACCTACAGAATCTGTAATACTGTAACTATAATTCACATTCTTGAATGGAACAAAAGATGATCTAAGGAGAAATAACATTTTGTTTCTTACATGATCCTTGAGTAAATGAATAATACATATACCACTCAATAAACTCTTACCAACAACTGTAGGAATGGCAAAGATAAAATTATTATCTTATAGGTTTAAATCAAACACAGCTTGAGTTTTAAGAATACATATCTGACATTTATATGTGGATTAAATTTTCAGAGTCAATTCTGGGAACAACAACAAAAAAAGGCTTTGTGGGCTGCAAGCCAAGAAACCTGGGGAATTTCCTCGGGCTCCATGAAATTTTGTCTTCCTCAGAGGAAACAACAAAGAGGTTCTCTCTTCTCCCAAGGGTCATGGAATGCTGTCAAAGGCCACTGAGGCCCAACAGCTGGACACCTAAACCTTTACTTTTGGATAAGAAAATCAGCTGTAATTAACTACACAATTTTAAGGGAATATGAGGAGATTCCAAATGATTTAGTATATGATTTTTAAAAAGACTGTATCAGTCAGGATAGGACAGTCAGGATAGTGCATAGTGAAAAGTAAAAAATGTAGCATAATGTCAGTAGATTAAAACAGTTCTTACTCTCACAAGGCTTTTTTTCTCCTGTCCCAATGGAAAAGATTGAAAAAAATAATAGAAGTCTCAAAGAAAAAAAAAATATTTTTTAGAAGGAGAACAAAGTTTTTAAAAAGGAGAACAAAGTCTGAGATTCTCCGAATGGACCAAGATTACATACTGCTGAACGGAAGACTGTAAGGTAGAGGGAAAGAGGTTCCAGTGTACTCATACACCTGTTCGTGGATGCTAGAATCAGCATATACATTCTGAACCATAACTTTCCCCTAAATTGAACCTCTAAACTGTAAAAAGTACAGATTGCAGCCTACACTCCAACCTCAAAAGTGAACAAAGTCAGAAAACTCACGTAAGGAAGAACAGGATATTGCAGAAGAGAATTAAAAGCAACACCACCTTCCCTCAAAAACAGAATTAAAGAAGGGGAGCGAAAGGGGGAGAGAGAAAAAAATCTACACAAATGAAGAAAAACCAAAAGAAGAGTATGGGTCTCTCCCAGATCCCTGGGAGGGCAGACACTGAGAAAGTGACTTCAGAATGCAAGCAATGAAGAGCCCACAGAATGAAGGGTCTCCAACTACAAACCTAGATATCACAACATTAATGGAGAGATTAAAAGAATTGAGGAGACACAGAAGAAACTAG
>NW_007128871.1:0-616 GCF_000164805.1 Carlito syrichta
TACATACTGCTGAACGGAAGACTGTAAGGTAGAGGGAAAGAGGTTCCAGTGTACTCACACACCTGCTCGTGGATGCTAGAATCAGCATATACATTTTGAACCATAACTTTCCCCTAAATTAAACCTCTAAACTGTAAAAAGTACAGATTGCAGCCTACACTCCAACCTCAAAAGTGAACAAAGTCAGAAAACTCACGTAAGGAAGAACAGGATATTGCAGAAGAGAATTAAAAGCAACACCACCTTCCCTCAAAAACAGAATTAAAGAAGGGAGGGAAAGGGGGAGAGAGAAAAAAATCTACACAAATGAAGAAAAACCAAAAGAAGAGTATGGGTCTCTCCCAGATCCCTGGGAGGGCAGACACTGAAAAAACTGACTTCGGAATGCAAACAATGAAGAGCACCCAGAATGAAGGGTCTCCAACTACAAACCTAGATATCACAACATTAATGGAGACATTAAAAAGAATTGAGGAGACACAAGAAGAAACTAGGAAGGAACTGATATCTGAGATAACAGTAATAAAGAATACTGTGAATGAAATAAACAACAAACTGATAAGCATGGAAAGCAGAATTACCCAAGCAGAAGAAAGAATCTCAGAGCTTGAGGACC
>NW_007128872.1:0-1058 GCF_000164805.1 Carlito syrichta
GCTTAATAAGAGAGCTAGCATTTAGACACAACAGGTTGAGACAAGATGTGACAGCTACTGTAACACAGAATCTCATTACTTTGTTGGTTGCCTGAGTCATAAATAGAACATTAAGTTTGTTTGTATTTTTTTATAACTGATCCACAAAAAATTAACCTGATTTGAAAGGCAGAATACCGTAGAGGGTAGTACACTACCTGATGGAAGTAGTCCCCTCTTTATTAATGGGAAAAGAATTGTTTTT
This sequence comes from Carlito syrichta, assembly GCF_000164805.1. Classification (NCBI taxonomy): domain Eukaryota; kingdom Metazoa; phylum Chordata; class Mammalia; order Primates; family Tarsiidae; genus Carlito; species Carlito syrichta. Next base: position 245 of record NW_007128872.1, read on the forward strand.
GGAGGTCTAGGCAGATGGTGATAGTAAGACTATTGGGGGACCGCAGAGTAGAAACAGTTGTGGGAAACTTTCTAACCCAGAACTCTCCTTTCTGAGCTTCTTCAGGAGTTGTTGGCATTTGTAAAATAGCAAAACTGCTAGCTCAAATGGACTACTTTGGCTGCCATTTTCGGTCATTCTCTTTCTCATATTTTCTCTTCTTTCCATTCCTTCATTCATTGGCCATCAGCTCCCACTCCTTCTGTAATCCAGTGACTACACATTGCTCTATTCATTTCTGCTTTCTCCCTGTATGCAAGTTCCCATATTTGCATACGTGTCCCTTCTCCCTCCTCAGACCCATAGAGTCCTAGGACTGGAACAATGCCCAGAGTCTGCTTTCCTTCCATCGCAGACACCCAGTGTTGATGACAGCAGGTTTCCAATGGTGTCTACAGAGCCCAAGAGCTGTAAGAACGATTTCTGGGCATCCTCTTTTGTTCTATTTGACTTCTGCTTTGGGGAATTAAGCATCAAGTAAGTTTTAAGAATGAATAATTATTATTCCTTAGGAACTTAACAGGAGACATCTTAAGAGAAACAGAAATTAATAATTTTTTCAGCATCCCTTGATGATATTTGTTATTATATACTATATACCATTGCATGTTATATGTGATATAAATTAGTATTTATTATAATAAAACTCAATATGATGGCCCCTATGTACTAAAAAAGTAAACTTCATTGTTTTAACAGTAAATAAAAATTAATTTCTTTTACTAATTCTGCATTACATGACCACACTCCCCAACGTAACCTACATTCAATACAA
>NW_007128873.1:0-4100 GCF_000164805.1 Carlito syrichta
TCTCTGCATTACAATGACCACACTCCCCAAAGTAACCTATATTCAATACAAGCCCAAAAGTAATGTTGAAAATGCCAACATAACTTTTCACAGAATTAGAAAAAACAATCCAAGAATTAATATGGAACTAAGACAGAGCCCACATAGCCAAAACAATTTTAAACAAGAAGAACAAAATCTGGAAACATCACATTATCATTAGATGATACAAGGCTATAATAACCAGAACAGCATGATACTAGTATATAAATGGACAATAAATCAATGGAAGAGAATAGAGAACATAGAAATGAAGCGATATATCTACAACCCACTGATCTCTGAAAAAGGTGACAAAAAATACACCGGGGAAAGAACACCCTTTGTAATAAATGGTGCTGGGAAAACTGGATAGCCACATGCAGAAGAATAAAATTGAACCCCTATCTCTCACCATATACAAAAATCAACTCAAGATAAAGACTTAAATGTAAAACCTGAAACTAGAAGAAAACCTAGGGAAAATTCTTCTGGCTATTGGTCTAGGCAAAGAATTCATGGCTGGGACCTCAGAAGAATAAGCAGCAAAAGCAAAAATAGACAAATGGAACCTAATTAAACTAGAAAGCTTCTGCACAGCAAAGAAGATGATCAGCAGAGTGAACAACCTTCAGGATAGCAGAAAATTTTTGTAAACTAACACCCAAAATTATAAAGAATTCAACAACAAATAACCCTCCCCTCGCCAGAAGCACGCACGGACGCTTACCTGCAGCCGGACATTTTTGCGGCCGTGAGAGGGAAGAGGCGCCGGCCCTCCGGGTTCCTCCACGCGCGGCCGCCGCGGGTTCATGGTCCCTGGCGGCCGCCGTCCGCAGGCGCGTGCGTGGGACGTGGGTGGGACGCAGGCGCCTCGGGCAGGGCGGCGGCGGGACAGACGCGGTGCGGCGGCTTGTCGGCGTGACGCGGGAAAACGTCCGGGCGGAGGCCGCGCACGCGCCGCCAGTCCAGGCTTGCGAGATCCGGGTCGGAGCTTCAGCCGCCGCGTGTCTCCTTGTCCTGCTGACTGTGGGCTGGAGTGTGGAGCCGGCGCAGCAGGCTAGGAAACCCTTGGGACTGTCTCAGGATGTGGCTCCGAAGAATCCCGGACTTCGCCCGACTGGGAGACACGGGGGCCCCGGGCCGCTGTTCCGGTGTCCCACAGGCTCCTCAGGCTGCCCGGCTCCGCACCCTGCGACCTCTGCCCCCCGGAGGGAGAAGAGACGGGCGTGTGGACGTCTTGGAAGGAGGCGGAACTCGGCGCCGGCTCCACCCGCGGCAGTCGGGCTACGTGGGCGGTGGCGCCCAGCGAGGACGGCGGTCGCCTCGGACACGGAGGACACGGGTTTCGCGGACGGCTGACGTCTTTCCTCCGTTTGGGTCTCCGGCAGTGTCCGCCGGAGGAAGACGAGGAAGCCCTGCAGGGCCGGGGAGAAGAGAAGAGACAGGTCGAGTGAGTGGTGATACATTTGGGTCCCGTGTGGCGGTAAGTGACATCTTTCTCTTGTCATCTTGGAGGATCCCCTTCTCTCCCCCCCAACATTTCCCTCTCTCTCCCTCTTCCCCCCTCCCCTTGCCCCCAGGATCTTGCTGTGTTGGCCGGGCTGGGCTCCAACTCCTGGGCTCAAGCATTCCTCTCGCCTTGGCCTCCCCACGTGTTGACATGACAGGCGTGAGCCACCGCTGGCCAAAACCAGGTCTTCGTTGATAAGTTTTGCCTCTTCCAACTATGGCTTGAGTTTGCCACACTCAGTGTTTAGAGCAGTAGATGTTGGAAAGAGATTTAAAATCATCGTAGATGAAGGGAATTTTTACTTGTAGCACTTGTAACTTAAGGAAAGCTAGTGGACTAGGAGAAAATTCAGATGCTAGTATGTGGGTATATGTTTTTCAAAATTCAATCTATCACTAGTATGTTGGATAACTATGTAATTGTCTTATAGTGCTTTCAACAAAAAAAAAATCTTTGCATTCCGACAACGTGGGTGATAGAAAAGCGTCATAAATTAGAAAAATGTACACAGATGAAATTTTTCCATAGAAAAATTTCTGGACATAGAAGAGTTGGAAAAAAACTTGAAAAGTTAAAGGGCCAAACTAAGCTGGCCGACCACAAGGTTAACACTACCAAGATGGAAAATTTAGGAAGCAAATTTATATGATAAAATTTTAGAAGAATCATTATTTAGAATAAGATTAGAACAAGTGGAAGAATAAGTTAAAATGCCATGTGTATACATATATAGCCAAAAGGTGGAAACAACTTCCAATTTCATCAGTGAAATTCATAAAATAAAGTGTGTGTATTTATATTATGGAATATTATTCTACCGTAAGAGGAAGCTGAGGCTCGGAAAGATTAAATGGCTTCTCACAGGCCCAGACTTGAATCACGACTGTGTGGAGGGTGTGAAGGGCACCGGCTGGGGCCTTGGGTTGTCCCAGAATGTGCAGGTGAATCAGCAGCAAGCGGGCCGGTGGGCAGGGCTTAGTCAGTGGCTGCACCTGCTGCTGGCAGGGCCAGGCTCCCGCTTCCCATGGTGCTTCCTGCAGACGGAATCTGTGGGTCTCCCCCAAGGTTCTGGCAGGTGCCTTTGCAATCCCTCTCACTGTGGAGGGAAGCTTCCAGGTCCACAGCCACCCGAGTGATTTCCTCAGGTAGCCACGAGGCCGCCTCTCTTTGCCACTCATGGTTTTGTGACCTAGCTACTTGGTTTGCTTTTGAGATTCACATGCGCAGCTTTGTCTGGCCTGGTCTGTTGGTTGGTCGATGTGCTTCTGGTCATAGGGGACAGAAACAGCATGAAGTCGGTCAAGGTGGAGGGTGCCATGGCCAGATCCCAGGAGGCCTTGCTTCCCAGTGCCTTCCTCATCTCTTCCATGGCCACATGCTCTCTTGTCTGCCAGGCTGCCACCTTCCCATGGCTGTGGCTTTTGCAGGTCACTTTCCAGCCATCACACGAAGGCCTGAGGGCGAGTGAGCCCCATGCCCTTCAGAGAGTCACGGGGAGTAGGGGCCTGTGGAGTGGGCCCGGGAGGCCAAGGCAGCACCGGGTGGATGAGTCTCCAGCCCTCGACCTTCACTGGTGTGCAGGGCCCAGTGTGGTGGGCAGTGGCATGGTCTGCTCACTGCACTGGGCACTGTGCCAGCCCTGTGGTCCTGGGCCCCGAGGCTGGCGTTGTGACAAGATGGCCAGTTGCGATGGAGCAGACAGGTTGGAGCAGATGGGGATGCGAGCTGCTGTCCAGAGAAGGGCGGGGACAGGGTGGGGCTGGAGGCCAGTGAGGAGGCAAGTGGTAGGGTCACGTGCCACATGCCGGGGCAGTGCAGGCGCGTCCCTCTTGTGACTTCCTGCAGAGTCTCAGTGCAGACCAGAGAAGGCCCGATGCAGGCGGGAGGCCGAGGGCCCTGCCATGACCCACCGTGGGCCTCGCCCGACCAGGTCCACAGGCGTGCCCCACTCGCAGCTGGGCCTCAGCAGCCCAGCGGGAAGCAACTCTGCCCTGATGGAGTGGGCATCTCCTGGCTACCCAGGTTTTTAGGAGTTCGCTGTTGGATGTGGGAATGCCTGTTGTTGCTGACTTTGCCTGCGGAGAAGCAGAGTGAAACTTGCACGATCCATTTATCTAGGCAGTGCTCACAGGACTGTTAGAAAGTGAGCGGAGCTTCTTCTTCAAGAAAACACCAAATGGCGGATGACGCCAGTGCAAGGGGAGTGCCTGGAGGCTCTGGGAACCCCGGAATGGGAAGCCATGGTGGCCTACATAGAGGTTTTGGCAGCGGCCTGTGGTGCCGAGGTTGGGGGTGCAACCATGGAGCTTGCAGAGGCAAGACTGAGGACAAAGAGTGGATCCCCATCCCCAAGCTGGGCTTCCTGGTCGAGGACATGGAGATCAAGTTGCTGGAGGAGATCTCTTTCTTTTTCCTGCCCGTCAAGGAGTCTGAGATCATCGGGTTCTTCCTCAGTACATCTCTGAAGGTTGAGGTTTTGCAGATCATGCTCGTGCAAAAGCAGACCCACACTGGCCAGCGAACCAGGTTCAAGGTGTTTGTTGCCACTGGGATCTACAGTGGCCACATC
>NW_007128874.1:0-857 GCF_000164805.1 Carlito syrichta
TGAGCTGAATTGACTGGTGTCCACCCACTGCTTCATTTCAGTGCATTTTCAATTGGCATAGTAATTTTGGGGTAGAGGTTTTTGCCAATAATTGCAATAAATGTAGAGATAGTGACTTTTGATAGCAAAGATTAGCATCATTGAACTTCTTGCTTCCTGACAAATTGGGCGACTGTTTGTTTTCCTAGAAAACCTGAACAATTGAAAGCCTCACACCTAGTGATCTTTACACTAGTCCAGGCAGGTCTTAGAGTCCTGTATGGTTTTTGCTTCCTTGGAGGTTAAGTTTTGCATGTTACCACACCCACGATTTACACACAAACAACTCCCTCTAAGTCAAATCCAGCTGATGTGTTGGATTAGGCTTAGAACCTACTTCTATTTACTTGGTCTATTGTGTGTTCCCCTTTTATAGACACAGATAAATTTTAAAAGGCAGAAATTGCATCTGAAAATTTTCAGTTCTCATGGAAGATGCAGCAGTACTTAGTCTCGATCATTTCACTGAGCACCCTACTGGTGAGAAGACAATATCTAAGTCATCATCAGTTTAGTGAGTTTGTATTAGAATCCTCCCTGTCATCCCTGAATGTGTAAAGCCAGTTCTTGAACTGCCTCTGGACCACTGAGGTCATAGTGGAAGTGTTTTTTTCTTAGTTCAGGAGGTAGAAACAACTTTGACTTTTTAGATACATGAAACACAGACACAAAATTCCCTGGATAAGGAAACAATCCAGGGAATAAACCATGCCAGTGAAACCTTATGAATGTATGGGTTATAGTAATGGCTTCAGATGTTCCAATTAGAAAAACACCATGAGTAGAAGGAGTGTTGGATAGTTTAATTTTCCCAGATT
>NW_007128875.1:0-797 GCF_000164805.1 Carlito syrichta
ACTTCTTGCTTCCTGACAAATTGGGCGACTGTTTGTTTTCCTAGAAAACCTGAACAATTGAAAGCCTCACACCTAGTGATCTTTACACTAGTCCAGGCAGGTCTTAGAGTCCTGTATGGTTTTTGCTTCCTTGGAGGTTAAGTTTTGCATGTTACCACACCCATGATTTACACACAAACAACTCCCTCTAAGTCAAATCCAGCTGATGTGTTGGATTAGGCTTAGAACCTACTTCTATTTACTTGGTCTATTGTGTGTTCCCCTTTTATAGACACGGATAAATTTTAAAAGGCAGAAATTGCATCTGAAAATTTTCAGTTCTCATGGAAGATGCAGCAGTACTTAGTCTCGATCATTTCACTGAGCACCCTACTGGTGAGAAGACAATATCTAAGTCATCATCAGTTTAGTGAGTTTGTATTAGAATCCTCCCTGTCATCCCTGAATGTGTAAAGCCAGTTCTTGAACTGCCTCTGGACCACTGAGGTCATAGTGGAAGTGTTTTTTTCTTAGTTCAGGAGGTAGAAACAACTTTGACTTTTTAGATACATGAAACACAGACACAAAATTCCCTGGATAAGGAAACAATCCAGGGAATAAACCATGCCAGTGAAACCTTATGAATGTATGGGTTATAGTAATGGCTTCAGATGTTCCAATTAGAAAAACACCATGAGTAGAAAGGAGTGTTGGATAGTTTATTTTCCCAGATTTCAAGTAAATGAAAACAATCAAACTGAAGAAAACCTTTTGCCTGTAAGCAGTATGGTAAAGCCTTCCATTTTTCCAGTTCTTTT
>NW_007128876.1:0-3510 GCF_000164805.1 Carlito syrichta
GATGGCATAATGTAGCTCATTCTGGAGAAAAAACTATGAATGTACCAAATGTGGAAATGCTTCATTTCTGTTACATCTATTCAAAGATACAACACACTGGAAATGAACCTTAAAAACACAAGAAGGCAGACTTGATCAAAGGCCTAGTAGTTTTGGAAAATGGAGAAAATTCTGTATTTTAACAGTTACTGTAAAATTCATGTAAAGTGTTGTACTGTAAAGAAAGAAATTCTGTATAAAGCATGGAAAACATGGAGCAGTTTACTTATTTCATAATAATCAACAAGATTCACAGTATAAATGAAATGTTACAGGAGTTATACGTACATTGCTTTATCAGTAGATCCATCTTATGTATTTTAGAGATGAGGTCTTGCTCTGTTTTCCATGGTGGAGTGCTATGGCACAGTCATGGCTCACCCCCTCTAACTCCTGGACTCAAGTGAACCTCAGCTTCCGGAGTCTATCAGACTACTGGCACAAGTCACCCTGCTTCGTATCCGTGACTCATTCTTTTTTTTTTTTTTTTTTTTTGAGTTGGAGTCTCACTCTGTCAGCCAGGGTGGAGTGCAGTGGCCACCCCCGGCCACCCCAGCCTCGACTTGATGGGCTCCAGCGATCCTTCCACCTCAACCTTCCAAGTAGCTGGAATTACAGGCATGCACTGCCATGCCCGGCTAATTCTTTGATTTATTGTCGAGATGAGGTCTCGCCAAGTTGCCCAGGTGGTTCTCGAACCCGCGGGCTCAGGCAATTCACTCACCTCAGCCTCCCAAGGCGCGGCATTACAGGCTGACCACTGAGCCCGGCTTGTAACTCATTCTTAAAGAGAGTCTCTGCACTATGGATTTCTATTTCCTTTGCAAGGAAACATTTAGGTAAGAATTTTGTAGGTTGTTTTTATGCAATAGTACATGAGTTGAATAGGTAGTCTAAATTTGTTTGGGGCCAGTAAATACAATTTTTCTGTCTGTTTCAAAGTGAGTTGGATGTATGAGTGAGTTAAAATACATTTCCAATATATAGATAGATTCAATTATTATAATGTTGGTTGGTGATTAAAGGATTATTTAAAAATAAGTCTTTGTTTATTGTTTGCAGTTTGTTACCACCCTCATATGGCAGGATTTGGATATCTTTTTTTGGGGGGTTTGTTGGCATCTCACTCTGTCACCCAGACTGGAGTGCAGTGCCTACTCCCGGCCATGCAGCCTCGACCTGCTGGGCTCCGGCGATCCTTCCACCTCAGCCTTCCAAGTACCTGGAACTACAGGTGCGCGGTATCACACCCAGCTAATTTTTTGATTTATTGTAGAGATGAGGTCTCGCCAAGTTGCCCAGGCGGGTCTCGAACCCACAGGCTGAGGCAATCCACTCACCTCAGCCTCCCAAGGCAAGGGATTACAGGCTGAGCCACCAAGCCCGGCCGGATTGGGCAATCTTTACTCTTATGTGTGTGTGTGTGTGTGTGTGTGTGTGTGTGCGCGCTACCTTTCATTTATATGACAATAACTACTTTTTTGGTGTATAAATACTTTATTTCATTTTATTTGCTTATAGTAATCTGGTGTCAATTTGTAAGTATGTAAAAATTATACTCTCATGTGAATAATTATTTGTATCTGTTGATCTTTATTTTTCATTATATCTGGCTGTTATTTGCACAGCTCATTGTAAATTGTGGAGTCAGGACTGTGAAAGGACAATATGCAATATGTTGTGTCTAATGTGAGAAAGATTTTATTCATTCTCACCAAGTTATGATGTTGTCTGTAGGATTTTCATAAGTGCCTTAAAAGTTGATAGAGTTTTCTGCTTTTTTTTTTTTTAGTGTTTAATTTTCAAATATTGTTGAACTTTTTTTAAACTTTTGAGACAATTTGGTTTTTGAAATTTGTTCTTCTAATGTGGTATATTGCAGTAATTTTCACTTGGATGTAAAAACAATATTGCTTTTCTGAATTAAAACTCTTGATAATAAAGTGTAAGACTCTTTAGAAAAAAAAGTATTATGATGCAGGACTTTTAATTTTTTGGCTGTTTTATGAAATCAAGCTTTAAGTGAGAATGAGGAAATAAAGTTAAGTTTGTATGTGTAAAACTTACCTTAAAATATTTTGATATTGAAGTGGTGTTTTAAAGTTAAATGTAATTAGAATGGTTTCAACTTAACAAATGCTTTCTTGGGCCTAGTAGGTTGTAGGGTTTGTAGATACAGAGTTGAGTAAGTCTTGAAGTCTTATCTAATGGATAAGCTTTGTTAATGCCCCCTATGCCTCATTATTGATAGTACCTGCAGCTTCATCGTTGTGGAAGAATGTCATTTGGAATTAGTTTATCAGTTCCAGTTTAGTGAATGTTGATTGTAGTACCTTTCTGTACTCTTGGCCTTATTCTCAGCCTAGTATTCCTTACATATTTATTATGCTTATTCCTCTACTTTCATTAATACTCTCATCAGGTGTATAATTGTTTTTGTACAATTGTTTTTCCAAGGTCAGTTTAAGGAAAGTTTTCAAGAAGCCTTCCCTAATCTTTGTTCTAAGTCTTATCTCCTTTTGTAGTGATTCAGCTTATTAAATATTTAGTGTTGACACATCATACAATATAGTGGTGTAAACATAACTTGTAGATGCACTAGGAAAGCAAACATTTTGTGTGAATCACACTGTATTACAATATTAGCTCTATTGCACTGGTCTGAAACCAAACCTGCAATAGTTCCAAGATAGGCTTGTAATTATTTTAAATGAGTTAGTCTCTTAAGTTATGGAAAAAAGAAAATATGGATTACTTACCAAAGTCACAGTTATACTAGCTTTTAGTCTAATAATTATTATTTTAAAAAATCTATTACTCTCTTATGTCACGTAGAAAACAAAAAAAATGCAATTACAAACCATTGTTCCAAGAATACTAGCTTATACTCTTGCCCATGTGATTCCCTTTATTGAGGTTGATTTCTTCATACTGCTTTGTTATCAGTGTTTTTTCATTTCACCTGATAGGGCTATTTGATTGTTTTTTGTAAGTCATGTTTAGGGGAAATAAATTTCCTTAGCTTTCGTTTAGCTGAGAATGTTAAAATTTCCCACTCACTCCTGAAGTATGGTTTTGCTAAATATAGAGGTTTTGCTTGACAACTTTTTTTTCTTTTAGCATTCTGAATGTATTGGCTTCTTGCCTTCTGGACTCTATAGTTTCTGCTGAGAAATCAGCTGACAGTCTTAGTAAGGATTTCTTGAGTGTTAGGAGTTGTTTCTGTCTTATTGCCTTCAAGATTTTCTTTCATTGAATTTTCAGAGTGAATATAATGTATCTTTGTGTTGTTCTCCTTGAGTTCATCTTAAAGTTACTGATCTCCTTGGATAGTTGTAGCCATGTGTTATGTGCAAACTGGGTAGTTTTCATTCATTACCTTTTCAAATACTCTTACTCCCTCTTTTTCTCTTCTTCTTCTGGTTCCTACATTGCTTATGTTGGTTCATTTAATGGTGTTCCATAGGTCTC
>NW_007128877.1:0-760 GCF_000164805.1 Carlito syrichta
CCACACATGCAGTCTCCTCTCTCCCCCTCTTCCCCCTTCAACTCTCTGCCATCCCACTGTACCCCTTCTAGTTAATTCCAAATTATCCTTTGTAGCTAATTTCAAATGAGCTTTTCAAAGAAGCCTTCCTTGCCTCCACTTCCACAGCCTATGGAAGGTCCCTCTTTAATCTCTCATCTCAGTCTTTTTCTTTGCAGTATTTATCAGAGACTGGACTTCCACAGTCTGTGGTTTCTTTGTGAGAGATATCTGTGATTACTTTTTGAGAGATATCTTTGCCTCATATTGAAATCTAGAGTTTATAAGAATTGGACCTGAGTTTCTTTTATTCCTTACCACCCAGGTTTAACCAATGCCTTTCCCCATTTCAGGTTCAGAAACTCTTTGTTGAAAGGATACTGACAGACTATCTTTTCTCCATCCATAGCATAAAACTGTTATATTTATTCCATAAAGTTTTCAATGTTTCTCCAGTGTGCCAAAGTCTGTGAGAATTAAATGATGAAACAGACATAGACAGAGACTTTAAAGAATTTTTTTAGAGCTAATGGAGTGTAAAATACATGTACTCAAGTTAACGATTACAGGACATTGTAAGGGAAACCATAAACACTATTAGCAAGATCAAATTTCAGTTCTACTGGGTTATAAAAAGTAGGAAACTCTTCCTGTGAGAAGAGTGAGGGGTCCTCACTACCCTAGGGTCCTAAATCAGCTGGATTTAATCTCTAGTATTTACCTCATGGCTGCCTGACTTCAA
>NW_007128878.1:0-6770 GCF_000164805.1 Carlito syrichta
CAGCCTATGGAAGGTCCCTCTTTAATCTCTCATCTCAGTCTTTTTCTTTGCAGTATTTATCAGAGACTGGACTTCCACAGTCTGTGATTTCTTTGTGAGAGGTATCTGTGATTACTTTTTGAGAGATATCTTTCCCTCACATTCAAATCTAGATTTTATAAGAATTGGACCTGAGTTTCTTTTATTCCCTACCGCCCAGGCTTAACCAAGTGCCTTTCCCCATTTCAGGTTCAGAAACTCTTTGTTGAAAGGATACTGATAGACTATCTTTTCTCCATCCATAGCATAAAGCTGTTACATTTATTCATAAAGTTTTTTTGTTTTGTTTTGTTTTTTGAGTTGGAGTCTCACTCTGTCAACCAGACTGGAGTGCAGTGGCCGCTCCCAGCCACCGCAGCCTCGACCTGCTGGATTCCGGCGATCCTTCCGCCTCAGCCTTCCAAGTAGCCGGAATTACAGGCATGCGCTACCACACCCGGCTGATTTTTTTAATTTATTGTAGAGATGAGGTCTCACTGCCCAGGCGGGTCTCGAATCCGCTGGCTCAGGCAATCCACTCACCTCAGCCTCCCAAAGGCGTGGGATTACAGGGTGAGCCACAGAGCCCGGCTCATAAAGTTTTAAAAGTTTCTCCAGTGTGCCAAAGTCTGTGAGAATTAAATGATGAAACAGACAGAGACAGAGACTTTAAAGACTTTTTTTAGAGTCTAATGGAGTATAAAATACATGTACTCAAGTTAACGATTACAGGATATCATAAGGGAAACCATAAACATTATTAGCAAGATCAAATTTCAGTTCTACTGGGTTATCAAAAGTAGGAAACTCTTCATGTGAGAAGAGCGAGGGGTCCTCACTACCCTAGGTCATGTGGCCTCCTAAATCAGCTGGATTTAATCTCTAGTATTTACCTCATGGCTGCCTGACTTCAAGGCATTTAACCCACTGGTACAGCAGCCCTCTCAACTGTGAAAAGGTCAATTTTCTAGTATCACAAGAACACAGTTTTTACATAAAGTGTTTTTCGAAGAATACTGTACGTTCTATAATACTGAAGAAGATATACAGATGACAGATACATGGAAGAATGCTCAACATCATTAAGAGAGAGAAATTCAAATTAAATCCCCATGAAGAATCACTACACATCTATCAGAATGACTAATATAAAAATGACATATAAAAATTTGGATAGGTCAACCATTATGCTGAGTGAAAAAATTCCAAAAATATTATAATAGATACTGTATGATTCTGTTGATATCACATTTTTGAAAAGACAAAATTATAGACACGGAGAACAGATTGGCAGTTGCTAGGAACAACAAAGGTGACTGTAAAAGGGTAATATACAACGTACTTGAAGAAATGGAAATGTCCAGTATCTTCATTGTATCACTGTGAATATACTGGTTATGGTTCTATACAAAAGTTTTGAAAGATACTATCATTGTGGGAAACTCAAAGGTTGAAAGAGTCTGAATTATTTCTTACAACTGCTTATGAATCTGCAGTTATCAAAAAATAAAAAGGTTGGGCAATCCCCTCAGTTCCCTTCCCACTGTTGGAGCTTTTCTGTCCTCTCAGTAAATCCTGCTAAAATAGATAATAAAAAGGTTAATTTTTAATTTTTTTTTTATATTCTGGAATTAGATAGTGGTGTTGAGTTACAACTTTGTAACTATACTAAAACTGACACCTACACTTAAAAAATAAACTTAATAAAACATATTAGATGTCTTAAAACATGGTTGTAATCAATTTCATGTAGCAGCCATGCCCATAGTTCTTTGCAGGTCATAGTTAACAAATCTGGCACATTTGTTGCTGTTTTTCAAACCAAAAGGGTTAATTTTTAAATTTAAAAGATGGAAGCAAAGCCAGGGAATCAAGCATGTCAGTTTGTCAGTTATGACATGAGCCTTAGAACCTTGACATCATAAAGGGAGGGAGACCTTGACTACTGAGTGACCGTTTGATTTCAAGGATTTGTCTATAGTGCTGTGCCAAGTGCTGTAGACATGATGGATTTTCAGTCCCAAGAACTGAAGAAAACAAGCTGTTCACAGCAATCCCAAAGCTTCCCCAGTGCTACGTGGCCATTCAAGGATCCACTGAACAAGGTAGTCTTTTAATAGATAAAATTTGATCATCCAAACAGACTGGTAGTCTCAGGAGGTGTCTTGTCTTGTTTACTCTAAATCATATAAACTAGTTCTTAACTTTAGCACTGGTTTTCTGAAACACTATTCATGTTCAAAAGTGCTGCTGAGCTTGAGAAGACAGCCTTTGTGTTTTCAGAGGACATGATTATTCAACTTCATGGGAGATAATTTCATGGGAGGTCTAAGAAAATATCTGCCCTATTTTTGAAAAAGTTTTTATGTGCTGTTCTAGCCAGTTTTACTTACTATGACTACAGACTCCAGTTGGAGCTTTTTATTGCACAACCAAATAATATTTAGCACTTTCTTGAGTTGAGAAAGTTTTTGATGTTTTTGGTTTCATTTGGTGTTCTTTATCAGTTTTCCTTTCAGGATCTGAACATTGATTTCATAGAAGTCAATTTTCAACAATTCTCAATTATCAGAATTTCTATGCTAATGTGAAGCCAAAATAATTACTTCTTTGTAAATCTCCATGATAGTCTGTTTTATATAAATTGGGCCAAAATCATCTTGTTTTTATTTTTTACCCAAATTTTAAGTGCTTGGTGAATTAGAAATATCAGATTTACCTGAGTTTTTCTTGCAGAGCACAGCATCATGGCTTAGATAGAGAAAATGCCAGGTCATTCAATGGAAATACACTTTTTTAAAAGTAGTTGCTTTTTTTATTTTTTGTATTAGTGACACACAATATCTATAATTTTCTTGTTTTTTAAGCATATAAGATATTATTATTAATTATAGTCACTATGTTATGCATTAGATCCCTAAAACTCCATTATAATTGAAGCTTTGTAACCATTGAACAGTGTCTCCCAGTTCCCCCACCTGTAGGCCCTGGGCTACCACTGTACTTTCTCACTCTATAAGTATAATTTATTTTAATTTTGCACAGGAGTGACATCATACAGTATTTTTCTTTGTGTGCCTGGCTCATGTCACTTAGCACAATGTCTTATACTTTCATCCATAAGGTTGATATTGCAAGATTGTTTGTTTTTAAATAGCTGAATAATATGCTATTATGTATATATAATGTATTTTCTTAATCAATACATAATCCAGAAACATTAAGGTTGTTTTCATAGCTTGGCCATTGTGACAATTCTGCAATGAACATAGGGGTGTAGATACTTCTTTGGGATACTGATTTTACTGATTTTATTTCCTTTGTTTATATATACAGAAAAGGGATTTCGGTGTTGTATGCTAGTTTTTTTATTTTTATTTTTGCAGAATACCCATAATGATTTTCATCCTGACTACCAATTTGAAACTCGCCAACTGTGTATGATTTCTTTTTCTTCACATCCTTGTCAATACTTATCTCTCTCTGGTTGACATTAGCCATCCGAACAGGCCTCAGATGATATCTTATTATTGGGTTGATTCAAGAGTGCCTCATGATTGGTGATGTTGCCACCATTTCATATACATGTTAGCAATTTGTATGTCTTCATTGAAAAGATAACCATTCTTGGGCTATTTTTTAGTTAAGGACAGATGACATCTTGACATGTGCTCCCTTTTGGAAAAGTGATGACAGAGACAAGACGTGTGTATGTTGGGTGGGGAGGTGGGGACTGCCTCATGGAATAAAGCATTTTATAGAACAACAACAAAAAAAGACAAAAACAAGGAAATGCACTTTAAAATATATAAATTGGTTTTAAATATTAGGGAAATGTGATTTTATTTTTTCTGCAATAGTGAAGGGGAAACTTCGGATTACATATCTGTCACGTGTAATCAGAATTAAGTAGCAGCAAATACAGAGGGTACCAAAAAAAATGTACACCCATTTTATGAAAAGAAAAAAGTGTGTTAAAATTATAAGACTTAATAAAGTGAATACCAGTCACATTTTGACTTTTGCAATTTAAGAGGTGCTCAAAGTGGTTACCATCAGTGTCCAGACTGTTCTGATTATGGCAAATGTCTATTAACATTTCTTAAAGTGTGTATACGTTTTTTGACACCCCCGGTTTATGAAGAACTTCATAGTTATAGAATGCTTTTGACAGCTACTTTACTTTGTTTCATTATAAGCTGATATATAGATATTACTTTTCCTCATTAAGCATTGTATATTATTACTATCATTGGCATTTTGCCAGACTGAAGACATGGGTACTTTAAATTTTTAAATGGTCTTTTGACATATATCCTGTATGTAAAGCATATTGTATATTATATTGTTAACTTCAAAAGTGTGTCTCCAAGGACACTTCAAACATAGTCCTCTATGGCTTTTGGCCCCTCCCCCTGAGCCCTTGGTTCTGTCCTCTAGATAATTTTGACAGTAATTTATGTGACATCCTTACCTTTGTATGAAAAGTAGCAATTTTTACAACTGAGCAGTTTTATGAGTCTGTTTCCTACCAGTAGATTTGGGGGACTAACAGCTGCCTTCCATTCTATACTCTTTCTGTCTTTTAGTATAACTTGGCAGTGTTTCTGCTGATATAAAATTCTCAAGAGCCTTATAGATGTTTTCACATATATTCATATTATTAACTAGAAGTCAGGTCCACTGGTTTTTCTGAGATAATGTGTTTTTCTCTTCTGTCAAAATGACTGAGGAACAATGTTCTTAAGCTTTTTAGAGTCCCTCTAGTTATAGTAAAGGGATCTATGAGCCACATCCTTAACCTCCTCAAACAACCTTTTGTTTCCCTGTCATCCTTTAATCTTTTTGAAGTTATAGTAACAGGTTGTACAACTACATACTCACCTTATTACAATTTTCTGTGCTTTGTGTTACAAAGTATCCTTTTACTTTTGTCATCTTTTCATATGTATAGACTGAGAATGCCCCAAATTATCAAGTTATTTTTCTCTTTTATTTAACAATCTCTCAATGTTTTTTCACATTTTGCTAAAAGTTACAAGATAAAAAGCCACTCATTTCAACTATTTACTTAACATTTTCTTCACCTAAATATCCAAGTTTGCCAATTAGAAAGCCTGCTCTCCACATAAACGATAGGGCACAGTTTCCCTAATTTTTGTTGTGTTTGTCTGTTTCTACCTACTTGTGACAAGACTCTCCCTTCTTCCATTTCTCAGGAACATTTTTCTCCTGAGCCCTTGGCAACAGTGCCTTTGAAATACTTATCTCTACCAAACATTTGGAATAATTTAGGTATTCTCCAAGGCACCCACAGTGAAAGAACTACTTCACCAGAGGGCTATAGCCCTTTCCTCGAGAAGAGCACCCATGATGAAAACACTTCACCAGAGGGCACTAGCCCTTTGCTCGAGAAGGACACCCATGATGAAAACACTACACCAGAGGACTCTAGCCCCTTTCTCAAGAAGGGCACACAGTATGAAAACACCACTTCACCAGAGGGCTCTAGCCCTTTCCTCGAGAAGGACACTCATGATGAGGGAACTGCTTCACCAGAGGGCTCTCGCCCTTTCCTCGAGAAGGGCACCCATGATGAAAACACCACTTCACCAGAGGGCACTAGCCCTTTCCTCGAGAAGGGCACCCAGGATGAAAACAACACTTCACCAGAGGGCTCTAGCCCTTTCTTCAAGAAGGGCACCCATGATGCAAACACCGCTTCACCAGAGGGCACTAGCCCTTTCCTCGAGAAGGACACCCATGATGAAAACACCACTTCACCAGAGGGATCTAGCCATTTCCTCGAGAAGGGCACCCATGATGACACAACCGCTTCACCAGAGGGCATTACACCTTTCCTCGAAAAGGACACTCATGATGAAAATACCACTTCACCAGAGGGCACTAGCCCTTTCCTCGAGAAGAGCACCCGCGATGAGAGAACTGCTTCACCAGAGGACACTAGTGCTTTCCTCGAGAAGGCCACCCATGATGAAAACAGCACTTCACCAGAGGGCACTGACTGTACACTGCTGCTCCATGGACCTATGATACTCAAGAGAGGTTGGAGGAGGCAGAAGCGGCACCTCTTTCTGTTCCGCGATCTGTTGCTTGTGGCTAATAGCAAGTATGTATATATACGTGCGCTCCTGCCTAGTATAAAATGCATTTTCACTAACTGTCAGGAAATGTTGGGAATTTTTTTTTTGAGTGAGAGTCTCACTCTGTCGCCCAGACTGGAGTGCAGTGGCCATTCCCGGCCATCGCAGACTCAACCTGTGTGCTCCAGCGATCCTTCCGCCTCAGCCTTCTGAGTAGCCAGAATTACAGGCATGTGCTACTGCGCCTGGCTGATTTTTTGATTTATTGTAGAGATGAGTTCTCGCTGCCCAGGCTGGTCTCGAACCCACGGGCTCAGGCAATCTACTCACCTCAGCCTCCCAAAAGCACGGGATTACAGGCTGAACCACCGAGCCTGGCTTTGTTAGGAATTTTATTCTACTTTTTCAACTGCTTTGATCCTTCATTTGTTAACAGGTATTCTTGGAGGGCCTATGCTGTGCTGTGCCCTTGTAGAGAATACAACTGAGAATGTGGCCAGCAGAGTACCTCTTGCCTGGCGTACAGACAGATGGTGAAAGTAAGAGCCTTTGCCAATTGTGATTAGTGCTCTTGATGTGAAAATAGGGTGCCGAGTGGAGAGGAAGTGGGGCAGTGCTAGACAAGAGTTGTCCAGGGGGGCTCTCAGA
>NW_007128879.1:0-860 GCF_000164805.1 Carlito syrichta
CTTAATATTTTCTTCACCTAAATATCCAAGTTTGCCACTTAGAAAGCCTGCTCTCCACATAAACGATAGGGCACAGTTTCCCTAATTTTTGTTGTGTTTGTCTGTTTCTGCCTACTTGTGACAAGACTCTCCCTTCTTCCATTTCTTAGGAACATTTTTCTCCTGAGCCCTTGGCAACAGTGCCTTTGAAATACTTATCTTTACCAACCATTTGGAATAATTTAGGTATTCTCCAAGGCACCCATGATAAAAGAACTACTTCACCAGAGGGCTCTAGCCCTTTCCTTGAGAAGGTCACCAATGATGAAAACACTTCACCAGAGGGCTCTATCCCTTTCCTCGAGAAGGGCACCCATGATGAAAACACCACTTCACCAGAGTGCTGTAGCCCTTTTCTCGAGAAGGGCACCCATGATGAGGGAACCACTTCACCAGAGGGCTCTCGCCCTTTCCTCGAGAAGGGCACCCATGATGAAAACACCACTTCACCAGAGGGCACTAGCCCTTTCCTTGAGAAGGGCACCCATGATGAAGAAAACAACACTTCACCAGAGGGCTCTCGCCCTTTCCTCGAGAAGGGCACCCATGATGAAAATACTTCACCAGAGGGCTCTAGCCCTTTCCTTGAGAAGGGCACCCATGATGAAAACACCACTTCACCAGAGGGCACTAGCCCTTTCCTCAAGAAGGGCAACCATGATGAAAACTCCACTTCACCAGAGGGCACTAGCCCTTTCCTCGAGAAGGGCACCCATGATGAAGAAAACAACATTTCACCAGAGGGCTCTCGCCCTTTCCTCGAGAAGGGCACCCATGATGAAAACCACTTCACCAGAGGGCTCTAGCCCC
Source organism: Carlito syrichta (assembly GCF_000164805.1). Lineage (NCBI taxonomy): Eukaryota > Metazoa > Chordata > Mammalia > Primates > Tarsiidae > Carlito > Carlito syrichta. The sequence continues at coordinate 850 of NW_007128879.1, forward strand.
TTCCTCAAGAA
>NW_007128880.1:0-906 GCF_000164805.1 Carlito syrichta
GCGGTTTAATTAACCCCCTTTTCACTTGTGGAAACTGCAGCTTGAAGCAGTCATTTGAGTTGCCTGTCTTCAAGTAGCTTGCATCACATAGTTGCAATCAAGTGTTTAGGTTTTAACCCAGCCTCTCTCCACTCTGAGATCTTCTTTTCATGTTGTAATACTGCCTGCGAAAGCCCAGGACCCATTCTGAAGGCCCTCTCTGGGAGGGGACAGTTGACACGTGCATCCATATCAGTAACAGCTGGCTGGTGATATTTTTATCTGGAATGGCAATTTTAATACGTTAGTATAAATATTTTATATGTTGTTTAATTTTTCTCCCACTTTTAAAATTACAGTTCTTCAGGAGTAAAGGAACAGTGGCGCTCTGCCCTTCAAAGGTACTTGTCAGAATACATATTTTAAATATTTCCAAGGCAGTGGCTCCAAGCTGATTGCTTTCTGCATGTATTGTTTGAGAAAGTTCTGATAACCATTTATCTTGCCCCTCTACCATTCGGATTGTAGCTAAAATTATTCTTGAGACATATATTAAACTCCAAGCCAAGCATAGAAGCTCATACCTGTAATCCCAGTTACTTGGAAGACTGAGAAAGGCGAAACATTTGAGGCCAGGAGTTCAAGGCTGTACAGGCTGCACTGAGGTGTGAACAAACCACTGAACTCTACTGACAATTTTCAAATCAGCTGTTACTTTCTACCCTTGAACCCAGGAAGGTGCTGGGTTTTCCAATCTAGGCAAGAGTGCTTGAGGACTGAATCTGCTGCCCAAATCTTACATTCAGGGTAAACTGCTAGTTTGTGGGCCATGCCTTATTTTTCTGAAATCGTTTGCATATTTTGCCAACCCAAAATTTGCTCTTGCTTAGCCTCTCTCTCTCTCTCTCTCTCTCTCTCTCTCTCTCG
>NW_007128881.1:0-10991 GCF_000164805.1 Carlito syrichta
AATCTAATGACCTCCTTAGGTCACCATATTAGTAGTTAGTGGAGTCCATATTTGGAACTTGATTTGTTTCCTTCAAAGCACAGAATTTTACCCAACATGTAGTGTACTGCCTCTATTCTTTGTTTCTTCTCTTTCGGTGTTTATAGAAGAAACCACAACACTTTTTCTTTTGAGACTAAAATCAATCTTTCCTTGGTGGTAAGTAAAATATCAAGACCCATGTGATTGTTATCTAGTGAACAAATGAAACACAATCCTTAGTGCACAGAGAAATGAATATGAAGTGCAGCTACCCCCCCAAAAAAAAAATCAGAGACAAAGATAAAAGATAACAAAGGCCAGGTTGCAGTGGCTCATGTCTGTAATCCCAGAACTACTGGAGTTGAGGTGGGTGGATTTCTTGAACCTGGGTATTCAAGACCAACCTGGTCATCATAGTGAAACATCATCTCTACACAAAAATAAAAGAATAATCTGGGCATGGTGGTGCATACCTGCAATCCCAGCTACTTGGGAGACTGAGGTGAAATGACTGCCTGAGCCCAAGAGGTGGAAGCAGCTGTGAACTGTGATCATTGTGGTCATGACACTGCCGTCCAATTTGGGAAACAGAGTGAAGGCCTGACTCAAAACAAACAAGCAAGAAAACTAAAGATGTTTTGGATGTCAGAAATTGCCTACAAATGTAGTTATAGAGATGGTAATGTTAAAAAGAGAACAGAAAGAGGACTTTTTAGGCATTAGCATGAGGTCCATGTGAAGTGCCCTAAAAGGGACACTGACAGAGGATGTCATTATTTTTTTTAAAAAAATTAAGACTAGCCACCATTCTCTTTATTTAACCTAGGTAAGTACATATAGGAAAATAAATTTATTGGAGAGATTCTCAAAACCATGCTAAGAACATCACAGTTGGGCTCAGGCAATACTTCTGCTTCAGGCTTCCAAGTAGGAAAAAAGAGCCCATCGTAAGTTGTCATGTAATTTTCTCAGTTGCTTCTAAGACAGGTCTTTCCATCATCTCCAGATATTAAATATGGAGGCAGAGAATGGCACACTATTTCCAATTGGCCATTTATTTTTTAGTTTGATGATATTTTAGAGTTACAATCTTGAAAAATTATTTTATCTAATGATTGTGTTTCATTGAAATCTTCAAATATACAGAGGGTAAATCTGTTCCAAAAAATGTGGAGAGAAGTATCCTCTATAATAAGGCACTTTTCACTCAATGTATTTATATCCCTTGACCCAAAGCTTAGCATCCACATTATTCTTCTTGTGTTGTTCCTACAAAATTATTTTCATTTTAATTTTTCCCATCTAACTATTGAAATTAAAACCATTGAAGAGTTATAGCATTAAGTGTCACATAAATTAGTGACATCACTATGCTGGGCTTCCAGGCAGTAGAGAGGAATGAAGCATACTTCACCTTGGAGTAGGGAGAACTGGTGTCTTAGCATAAACACAACTGCTCTCACAACACTTGAGAAACTAACAGAGATCTTGCTTGATTGTCTTTCCAGTTACAAAAAATTGTTTAAGATAAAAAATAAAATACCACTGACCAACTTGTGGATAGGTGACTGTGTGGACAAGAAGGGGGAGCCTCAGACCTCTACTGGGAAGTCCTTTCTCCTCGGCTGGCCCATGGTGAACTTTGTGGCCACCTTCCGGTAAGATCTACAGCTTGTTCCTGGGTTTATGTAAGTTAACTATGAAAGGGTACCATCCACTTTAGATTATCTAGGACAGATAAAAAATGTCATTAAAATTTTCCCTGAACTTCCTTGAAAAGGAAAACTTGTAATTTTAAGTCTATGAAGCCATTAACTCACCCATTGTCCTCCCCTGTGGCAATTGGATGCCGTGTGCCTTCCCCAAAAAGATTTTAATGTGCAAAGGTGTGCATATGACAGTTAATCCTGGGGACCTCTGCCGTCATTTCCTTTGGTTTGGAGCCGTGGTTTCCAGTAGAGTGTTGGGGCTACTGGGGAGTGGGTGTTAGGGACTGTGAGTGAGAGCTGAGGGATCAAGGCTCTGCGACCTCCCGGGCAGTGGCCACTCCTCTCCGCAGGAACCACCTGTGCTTTACACTCCTTGTATAGACCTGTCTCCAGCTAGCATTACTCAGTTATGCTACTCCAATTACGTGAAAAAAATTGCCTTCATACTCCCAAATTAATTCCCTAAATAAATATTGAATTATACAAATGGAATCAATCATACTATCTCATACTGGGTTGCTTGAATTATTGTGTAGCAGGTTATCGTCTTTGATATTTATAGAGAGGTGACAATCCAAAACAGAGGTTTGATTTACAAGAATGCCTGATGCCTTAGTTCTCATGTTATTTGCTGCTATGACTCTTCTATAAGTTGTGTGTAATCAGACATGGTATCCACGTACATATCCAGGTTGGGGACCGGCAGGTGGTTCACTCTTCAGATTCAGAGGTGGTGTAGACATGGGGAAAGGGGGAGATGTTACTGGTTGACTTATAAAGCATGGCAGCCTCTGCAGAAAACTTGATGGTTCCATAAGTTCAACATTTGACTCAGAAATTGCATTGCTGGACCCAAGAAAAGAAAAACATACAGCCACACAAAATGTGTGCACAAAGGTTTATAGCAGCATTTATAAGAGCTAAAATGTGAATACAAGCCATAATTTATTTACTGAGACATGGCTAAAATGTGGTATAATGCTTGAGATGAAAGGGTTGGGAGGTGGTGACTTGGTTAATGTGCACAGGGTTTGCGTTGGCAGTGATGAAAGTGTTGCTAAGGTCCAATTTTATGTTACATGTAATTTGCTCCATTTAAAAAGAAAAACTAGTGAGTGGTAAGTTCATGTATGAATGATCCTTAGAATAGTTTCAATTTGGATATGAAATGCTACAGTGACATAGGAAAGAAAACATAGAAAAGAAAACTCATTAGTTTGCAGTAGATGAATTCATTTTGATTCGTGGATTATAACAATGAAGAGTATGTTCTCCAGGAAATAATTTAGCACATTGCAATTTTGCTACCTGTATAATGAAATAAATGTTGTGTTGTGTTTTTTTTTTACTCTAAGATATTTCTTGTTTTGGTGCCAAGAAAGTTGCATCCAAATGTAAGATTCCTTAGTATGAGTTAGTCTGAACAATAATATTCTTTGTATTTACATAGCACTTCAAGCTATGGTAACACTCTGCGGTTTAATTAACCCCCTTTTCACTTGTGGAAACTGCAGCTTGAAGCAGTCATTTGAGTTGCCTGTCTTCAAGTAGCTTGCATCACATAGTTGCAATCAAGTGTTTAGGTTTTAACCCAGCCTCTCTCCACTCTGAGATCTTCTTTTCATGTTGTAATACTGCCTGCGAAAGCCCAGGACCCATTCTGAAGGCCCTCTCTGGGAGGGGACAGTTGACACGTGCATCCATATCAGTAACAGCTGGCTGGTGATATTTTTATCTGGAATGGCAATTTTAATACGTTAGTATAAATATTTTATATGTTGTTTAATTTTTCTCCCACTTTTAAAATTACAGTTCTTCAGGAGTAAAGAAACAGTGGCGCTCTGCCCTTCAAAGGTACTTGTCAGAATACATATTTTAAATATTTCCAAGGCAGTGCCTCCAAGCTGATTGCCTTCTGCATGTATTGTTTGAGAAAGTTCTGATAACCACTTATCTTGCCCCTCTACCATTCGGATTGTAGCTAAAATTATTCTTGAGACATATATTAAACTCCAAGCCAAGCATAGAAGCTCATACCTGTAATCCCAGTTACTTGGAAGACTGAGAAAGGCGAAACATTTGAGGCCAGGAGTTCAAGGCTGTAGAGGCTGCACTGAGGTGTGAACAAACCACTGAACTCTACTGACAATTTTCAAATCAGCTGTTACTTTCTACCCTTGAACCCAGGAAGGTGCTGGGTTTTCCAATCTAGGCAAGAGTGCTTGAGGACTGAATCTGCTGCCCAAATCTTACATTCAGGGTAAACTGCTAGTTTGTGGGCCATGCCTTATTTTTCTGAAATCGTTTGCATATTTTGCCAACCCAAAATTTGATCTTGCTTAGCCTCTCTCTCTCTCTCTCTCTCTCTCTCTCTCTCTCTCTCTCTCTCTCTCTATATATATATATATATATATATATATATATATTGAGTTGGAGTCTCACTCTGTCACCCAGACTGGAGTGCAGTGGCTGCTCCCGGCCACCGTAGCCTCGACCTGCTGGGCTCCGGCGATCCTTCCGCCTCAGCCTTCCAAGTAGCCGGAATTATAGGCATGCACTACCACGCCCAGCTAATTTTTTTATTTTATTGTAGAGATGAGGTCTCGCCTGCCCAGGCAGGTCTTGAACCTGCGGGCTCAGGCAATCCACTCACCTCAGCCTCCCAAAGGCGTGGGATTACAGGCTGAGCCACCAAGCACGGCTTATATTTTTTAAAATAACATAAAGTATATTGAAACATTAGCAACATAGATTGCTGTGAAAATTAGCCATTGGCTAATTCTTCTGACTTCATTTTGGGTTATTATTGAATTTGATTAGGTACATCAGTTTGGCTAGAGAAGAGGACCATCTGACGTGCATTTCCCTTCAAATCTTCACTGAGGACTGCAAAAAATGTGCTGATGTAAGTATTTTTAAGACCAAAAATTAAATTCCAAGTTTCTGACTTAGGCAGAATGTAAGAGAGATAGAGATAGAAATAGAGGGAGAGATGATATTGATGGGAGAGGGAAGCAGAGATAAAGGGAGGAGAGATAGAAAAAGCATTTAGAAAGTTCTTTGTGAAATTTAAAAATCAAAAATAAAAAGAAAGTACCACGTGGAAAAGTGTATAGTTGATGTATACATTTATGTGTTTGTAAGTGTAAAAAGTAAATGCTAGGGTGCGTGAAGCACAAGGAATCTATGTTAATTATAGTGCTTAAGCTTGAAGGAAATATTGCATGTTGAACGTCCATCAACCCTAGGGATTTTTTGTAATAAAGTGATTTCCCTAGCTCATATTTCTCATCATAATTAAACATTATTTTTTCAGTTGTCACTACTTATACAAAGTGATTCTGGTGGTTTTAATGTTCTTTAAATGCTCATTTATTTTATTTTTAAATGGTTTTATGTATTTGGACATAACTGCAAAGATACAGAAAAGTAAAAATATTAATGTAGCCATATACCCTTTTCCAGATTATCTATCTGATAGCAGATTACTGCATTGCTTTATCAGTTATTGTTATTTTCACTCTGGGGTCAGATATTGCATTTAGCTGTTATGTCAAATACAGAGCAGTTTTGAAGGTTTTTTTCATTCTGGAGATTGCTGGGATTGAATTGTGCTGAGATGGATAAAACTTTTAAGTGATGTGTCTACCGTCTTTTATTCTTTGGGCTGAAATAAATCAAGCCTTTACCTTCCATCATGTAAATGTTGATTTCTGCATGTAATGCACTAGCCATGTGTTCTTTTTTTTAAAATTTTTAAAGCATTTTTTAAAACATATTTTTTTTATTTTAAAGTGGTGGGGTACAGTTAAGGGTTAGGTATATAAATATGCATCATTCAGGCACCCTTGTTGATAAGGGGTGTCCCCCTGACACCAGACAGATATTGACTATCGTTAATCCCACCACCCTTGCCTTCCCTGTTCCCCCCCATAGATTCCCACCACTGTTGATCCTTTACTTATAGTATTATGATGGATGGTCAAGGTTCACTTATGAGTGAGAACATGTGATACTCAGATCGATGTTCCTGTGAGAGATCACTCAGTATTATAGACTCTAGTTCCATCCAGGTTGCTGAGAAATTCATGATTTTGTTCTCTTTGATACCTGCGTACTATTCCATCGTGTATATGAACCACATTTTTTAAAATCCAATCCTCTTTTGATGGGCAGTATGGTTGGCTACGGGTTCTTGCTACTGTGAACAATGCTGCAATAAACATACATGTGCAGGTATCTTTTGATAGAGTGATTTGAGTTCTTCAGGGTATATTCCCAGTAGGGGGATTGCGGGGTCATATGGGAGTTCGATATTATACCTTTTAGGAATCGCCACACTGCTTTCCACAGAGGTTGGACTAGTTTATACTCCCACCAACACTGGAGAAGTGTTCCCTTTTCACCACATCCTCTCCAGCATGTGTTATTTTCTGAGTTATTGACAATGGTCATTCTGACTGGAGTTAGGTGATATCTCAGTGTAGTTTTAATTTGCATCTCCTTGATGATTAGTGAGGTTGAACATTTCTTCATGTGTCTGTTTGTCACTCATATGTCTTCTTTTGAAAAGTGTCTGTTCATATCGTTTGCCCACTTTGCAATGGGGTTGTTTGTTTTTTTCTTTTCAGCACGTTTGAGTTCCTTGTAGATCCAAGATGTTAGACCTTTGTCAGACATGAAGTTGGCAAATACTTTTTCCCATTCTGTGGGCTGTCTCCCTGCTCTCTTGATAGTTTCTTTGGCTTTGCAGAAGCTTGTCAGTTTAATGAGGTCCCACTTGTCTTTCTTATCTCTTATGGCCCGTAGGTTTCAGCTTTTGTTCAAGAATTGAATGCCAGTTCCAATTTCCATAAGGGTGTGGCCTGCATTTTCTAAGGTTCTTATGGTTTGAGGTTTTACATTTAGGTCTCTGATCCATTTTGAGTTTATTTTTGTGTATGGGGTTAGATAGGGGTCTTGTTGGAGTCTTGTGCATGTAGTCAGCCAGTTTTTGCAGCACCATTTACTGTATAGGTTCTCCTCTCCCCAGTGGTAGGTGGTGGAGGCTTTGTTGAAGATGAATTGGTTGAGAAATTGAGGTTTTGCCTCTGGAATCTCAATGCTATTCCATTGGTCTATGTGCCTGTTCCTGTACCAACACCAAGATGTTTTGATTATTGTAGCTTTATAGTAAAGTTTGAAGTCTGGTAATGTGATATCTCCTGCTTTGCTTTTTTTGTTGAGGATTGTACTGGCTATTCTTGGTCATTTGTGTTTCCGTATGAATTCCTGTATTGTTTTTTCTAGCTCTGAAAAGAATGTTGCTGGTAATTTGATGGGTATTGCATTAAATCTGTATGTTGCCTGAGGTAAGATGGACACCTTCACAATGTTGATTTTTCCAATCCACGAGGAAGGGATATTTTTCCACTTGTTTGTGTCATCTTTGATTTCTTTGAGCAGTGTTTTGTAGTTTACATTGTAAAGGGCTTTCACGTCCCTATTTAGGAAGATGCCAAGGTATTTCATTTTTTTGTGGCTATTGTAAATGGGATTGTGCTTTTTATTTAGATTTCTGTTTGTTTATTATTGGTGTAAAGAAGTGCAATTGTCTTTTGCACATTTATTTTATACCTTGAGACTTTGCCTAAGTCCTTTATCGGTGCAAGGAAACTTTTGACAGATTCTCTTGGGTTTTCAAGTTACACAATCATGTCATCTTCAAGAGATACTTGACTTCCTCTTTTACTATTTGAATACCCCTGATCACCTTCTCTTTTCTGATTGCTGTAGCCAGGACTTCCAATACTATATTGAACAGGAGAGGAGAGAGTGAGCATCCTTGTCTTGTTTCAGTTTTCAGTGGAAATGGTTTCAATTTTTGTCTATTTAGGAGTTTGATAACTGTGGGTTACTCGTAGATGGCTTTTACTATTTTGAGGTATGTTCCATGTATGCCTAGATGTTCAAGAGTTTTAATCAAGAAGTGGCGCTGGATTTTATCAAAAGTTTTTCTGCATCTAATGATATAATCATGTGGTTTTTGTTGTGACATCTGTTGGTGTATTTAATTACATTTATTGTCTTGTAAATGTTGAACCAGCCTTGTGTCCCATGGATGATGCCTACTTGGTCATGATGGATGATTTTTGAGGATATGTTGTTGAATCCAGTTTCCTAGGATCTTGTTGAGAATTTTAGCAACTATGTTCTTCAAAGATATTGACCTGTAGTTCTCTTTCTTTGTTGGTTCTTTACCGGGCTTGGGTATCAATATGATATTAGCTTCATAAAATGATTTGGGGAGAGTTCCATCTTTCTCAATTGCCTGGAATACTTTGAGTAGGATTGCTATCAGCTCCTTCTTAAATGTCTTATTGAATTCTGCTTGAAAGCCATCTGGTCCCAGACTTTTTTTTTGGTAGGTAGTTTTCTTATTACATAATCAATTTCCTTGATTGTTATTGATCTATTTAGGGTCTTGATTTCTCCTTGTTTCAACCTAGGCAGGTTGTGTGATGTCCGAAAGTCCTCCATTTCCTTAAGGTTTCAAGTTTGTTTTTATACAAGTGTACATAGTAGTCTCTAATGATCTTTTGTTATTTCTTCAGGGTCAGATGTGACTTCCTCTTTTGTGTTTCTGATTGTGTTTATTTGGGCTTTTTCTCTCTTTATCTTGGTCAGTGTAGCAAGGGACCATCAATCTTGTTTATCCTTTCAAAGAACCAGCTTTTTGTTTCATTAATTTTTTTATTATCTTTTTGTCTTCTATGTCATGGATTTGGACTTTTATTTTGGTGATCTGGATTCTTCTGTTGAAGTTAGGATTTGAGTGGTCTTGCTTTTCCAGCTTTCTGAGGTGACTTCTTAAACTGTTAATTTGTGATCCTTCCATTTTCTTTATGTGCATTTGTAGAGATATGAATTCCACTCTTACTACAGCTTTCATGGCATCCCAGAGATTTTGATAAGATGTTTCTTCATTCTCATTTGTTGCAGGTATCATTAAATCCCTGTTTGATTTCATCATTGACCCAGGAGTTTTTTAGCATCATGCTGTTTAATGTCCATGTCTTTGTGGGTTTTGGGGGAACCTTGTTGGTGTTGATGTTTATTTTTATTCCACTGTGGTCGCAGAGGTGCATGGCAAAATTTAGATCTTTTTAAATTTGCTTTTCCTTGATTTATGGCCAAGTATGTGGTTGATCTTAGAGTATGTTCCATGCGGTGATGAGTAGAATGTTTATTCTGTGGTTGTTGGATGGAGTGTTCCATAGGTATCAATTAAGTCCATTTAGTCAAGTGTCACATTGAGGTTTCGGATCTCTTTGCTGATTTTTTGTCCTGATGATCTGTCTAGAGTTGAGAGTGGGGTATTGAAGTCCCCAGCTATGATAGTCTTGGAGTCAATATCTTTTTTTAGTTTACCTAGAAGCTGCTATGAAAGTTGGTGCTGCTATGTTGGGTGTATATATGTTTAGGATGGATATTTGTTTGTGATGGATTGAACATTATGTAGTGTCCTTCTGTATCTTTTTAAATTTTTGATAGCTTAAAGGGTATTTTGAGATTAAGATCGTGACTCCTCCTTTCTTTTGTGTTCCATTCACCTGAAAATTTGTTTCCCATCCACTTACTTTGAGTCTGTGAGTGTCCTTTCTAGCAAGGTGAGTTTCCTGTAGGCAATAAATTGTTGCCTGGAGCTATTTTATTCATTTTGCCATTCTGTGTCTTTCAGTGGTGCATTTAGGCCATTCACATGCAGGATAATTATTGAAATGTGAGAGTTGATTCCTGTCCTCAGGTTCTTACAGAGTTGTTGTTGTTTTTCCTGTTTGTTTGTTTTCATTCTTTTGGTTTTGGATTTAGTGTTTTAATCTTCACTCCTGTGACGAACATTGTTTTTCTTTTTTCCATCTGTGTTCAATACTTTCTTAAGTGTTTCTTTAGAGGTGGTCTGGTGGCAGCGTAGGTTCTTAGGGTTTGGATATCTGTAAAGATTTCAATTCTCCCTCACTGATGATGCTTAGCTTGGCTGGGTAGGTATTCTCAGTTCAAATTGTTTATCTTTTAGAACTTTGAAGATAGGGCTCCAAGCTCTCCTAGCCTGGAGGGTTTCTAGAGATAAATCTGTTGCTATTCTAATTGGTCCTCCCTGGTAGGTAGTCTGACCTTTTTCTCTTGGTGCCTTTTGGATTTTTTCTTTTATACCTACTTTGTTTAGGCATATTATTATGTGCCTGGGGTTGGTGTTCTCATTTGTTGTCTTGCAGGGGTTCTCTGAATGTCTTGTGTTTGTATTTTTGCATCACTGATGAGATGAGGGAAGTTTTCTTGAATGATTTCATGAAATTTTTGTTCTAGTGTGGTCTCTGTTTCTCTCTGTGCCTCAGGAAGGCCAAATACTCTTATATTTGGTCTCTTGAAGTAATCATTCATCTCTTGCGGGTTTTGTTCTGTCTTTTTCAGTTTCTTTTCTATATTTTTGACAGTTTGGGTTAGTTCTGTGTTTTGGTCTTCAAGCTCTGAGGTTCTTTCTTCTGCTTGACTAATTCTGCTTTCCATGCTTATTAGTTTGTTATTTATTTCCATCACAGTATTCTTTACTGCTGTTATTTCTGTCATCAGCTACTTCCTATTTTCCACTTGTCTCTCCTCAATTTTTTTTATTTTCTCTATTGATGACTTGATGTCTGGGTGTGTTGCATGTGACCAGTCTTTCTGGGGGTTCTTCATTGTTTGTGTTTCGAAGTCTGTTTTCTCAGTGTCTGACCTCCCGGGGTCTGTGTGAGACCTATATTCTTCTTTTAGTTTTTCTTCATTTGTGCAGGTTTTCCTCCCTACTTTTTCCTTCCTCAAGTTCCCTGTCTACTTTATTTCTGTTATTCAGGGGTGGAGGTGTTGCTTTTACTTCTGTTTGTTCAATTTCCTATCCTTCTTTATGTATATCCTCTTGCTTTGTTCAATTCTGGAGTTGAACTGTAGATTGGGGGTGGTCCTTTTTGCAGTTTTGCAATTTACTTAAGGGGGGAGCTGTGATTCAAAATCTATCACAGATCCTGGTATACGCTGACAGGTGTATGGATAATCTGAAACCCACTCCCCACTGCCTTGGAATCTGTCCATGCAGTGGAGTTGCGTGTTTACTCCCTGAAAGCAAAATGAGGTTAACAGAGGGAAGAGAATGGAGCGTGTAGTGGGGGGAAGGGGGGGAGAGAGAGAGGGGTAAAAGGGGAAACAGGAGAGCATACCAGCAAATGAAGAGAGACACAAAGACTG
>NW_007128882.1:0-779 GCF_000164805.1 Carlito syrichta
AATGGTTTTATTTATTTGGAATAACTGCAAAGATACAGAAAAGTAAAAATATTAATGCAGCCATATACCCTTTTCCAGATTATCTGTCTGATAGCAGATTACTGCATTTCTTTATCAGTTATTGTTATTTTCTGTCTCTGTGTCTCTCTCTATAAATGTGTGTCTCTCTCTATAAATGTGTATGCATAAACCTATTTTGAAGTTATATACACCATAGCCTTTTATCTTAAATACACATTTCCTCAGAATAAAGTTTTTCTCTTTACAATCATTATTTGGTTATCTAATTAAGTGAATTTAACATTACTATCACATTTTAATCTACTATTGATGATTCAGTTTTGTCAGTTGACCCCAATTATGTTTGCTTTCCGGCACAGGATTCACTCTGGGGTCAGATACTGCATTTAGCTGTTATGTCAAATACAGAGCAGTTTTGAAGGTTTTTTCATTGTGAAGATTTCTGGGATTGAATTGAGCTGAGAGGGATAAAACTTTTAAGTGATGTGTCTACCTTATTTCTTTTATTCTTTTGGGGTAAAAAAAATCAAGCCTTTACCTTCCATTGTGTAAATGTTGATTTCTGCATGTAATGCACTAGCCATGAGTTCTTTTTTTAAAAAAACTTTTAAAGCATTTTTTAAAACATAATTTTTATTTTAAAGTGGTGGGGTACAGTTAAGGGTTAGGTATATAAATATGCATCATTCAGGCATCCTTGTTGATAAGGGGTGTCCCCCTGACCCCAGACAGATGTTGACTATCGTTAATCCCCCCAC
>NW_007128883.1:0-10714 GCF_000164805.1 Carlito syrichta
TATCTAATTAAGTGAATTTAACATTAGTATCACATTTTAATCTACTATTCATGATTCAGTTTTGTCAGTTGGCCCCAATTATGTTTGCTTTCTGGCACAGGATTCACTCTGGGGTCAGATACTGCATTTAGCTGTTATGTCAAATACAGAGCAGTTTTGAAGGTTTTTTCATTCTGAAGATTGCTAGGATTGAATTGTGCTGAGAGGGATAAAACTTTTAAGTGATGTGTCTACCTTATTTCTTTTATTCTTTTGGGGTAAAAAAAATCAAGCCTTTACCTTCCATTGTGTAAATGTTGATTTCTGCATGTAATGCACTAGCCATATGTTCTTTTTTTAAAAAAACTTTTAAAGCATTTTTTAAAACATATTTTTTATTTTAAAGTGGTGGGGTACAATTAAGGGTTAGGGATATAAATATGCATCATTCAGGCACCCTTGTTGATAAGGGGTGTCCCCCTGACCCCAGACAGATATTGACTATCATTAATCCCACCACCCTTGCCCTCCCTGTTCCCCCCCCATAGATTCCCACCACTGCCGATCCTTTACTTATAGTATTACGATGGATGGTCAAGGTTCACTTATGAGTGAGAACATGTGATACTCAGATCTTTGTTCCTGTGAGAGATCACTCAGTATTATAGACTCTAGTTCCATCCAGGTTGCTGAGAAATTCATGATTTTGTTCTTTTTTATACCTGCGTACTATTCCATCGTGTATATGGACCACATTTTAAAATTCCAATCCTCTTTTGATGGGCAGCATGGTTGGCTACAGGTTCTTGCTATTGTGAACAATGCTGCGATAAACACACATGTGCAGGTATCTTTTTTGTTTGTTTGGTTTTTTTTGTTGTTTGTTTGTTTTTTGAGTTGAAGTCTCACTCTGTGGCCCAGACTGGAGTGCAGTGGCCGCTCCCGGCCACAGCAGCCTCGACCTGCCGGGCTCCGGCTATCCTTCCGCCTTAACCTTCCAAGTAGCCAGAATTACAGGCATGCGCTACCACACCCGGCTGATTTTTTTATTTATTGTAGAGATGAGGTCTCGCTGCCCAGGCGGGTCTCGAACCCACGGGCTCAGGCAATCCACTCACCTCAGCCTCCCAAAGGAACGGGATTACAGACTGAGCCACCAAGCCCGGCTCAGGTATCTCTTTGATAGAGTGATTTGAGTTCTTCAGGGTATATTCCCAGTAGGGGGATTGTGGGGTCATATGGGAGGTCAATATTTAGAGCTTTTAGGAATCACCACATTGCTTTCCACAGAGGTTGCACTAGTTTATACTCCCACCAAAACTGGAGAAGTGTTCCCTTTTCATCATATCCTCTCCAGCATCTGTTATTTTCTGAGTTATTGATAATGGTCATTCTGACTGGAGTTAGGTGATATCTCAGTGTAGTTTTAATTTGCATCTCCTTGATGATTAGTGAAGTTGAACGTTTCTTCATGTGTCTGTTTGTCACTCATATGTCTTTTGAGAAGTGTCTGTTCATATCATTTGCCCACTTTGTAATGGGGTTGTTTGTTTTTTTCTTTTCAGCACGTTTGAGTTCCTTGTAGATCCAAGATGTTAGGCCTTTGTCAGACATGGAGTTGGCAAATACTTTTTCCCATTCTGTGGGCTGTCTCCCTGCTCTCTTGATGGTTTCTTTGGCTTTGCAGAAGCTTGTCACTTTAATGAGGTCCCACTTGTCTTTCTTATCTCTTATGGCCTGTAGGATTCAGCTTTTGTTCAAGAATTGGATGCCAGTTCCAATTTCCATAAGGGTGTGGCCTGCATTTTCTAAGGTTCTTATGGTTTGATGTTTTACATTTAGGTCTCTGATCCATTTTGAGTTAATTTTTGTGTATGGGGATAGATAGGGGTCTTGTTTGAATCTTGTGCATGTAATCAACCAGTTTTTGCAGCACCACTTACTGAATAGGTTCTCCTCTCCCCAGTGGTAGGTGGTGGAGGCTTTGCTGAAGATGAGTTGGTTGATACATTGAGGTTTTGCCTCTGGAATCTCAATGCTATTCAATTGGTCTATATGCCTGTTCCTGTACCAATACCTAGATGTTTTGATTATTGTAGCTTTATACTAAAGTTTGAAGTCTGGTAATGTAATATCTCCTGCTTTGCTTTTTTTTGCTGAGGATTGTACTGGCTATTCTTGTTCATTGGTGTTTCCGTATAAATTCCTGTATTGTTTTTTCTAGCTCTGAGAAGAATGTTGCTGGTAATTTGATGGGTATTGCATTAAATCTGTATGTTGCCTGAGGTAAGATGGACACCTTCACAATGTCGATTCTTCCAATCCATGAGCAAGGGATATTTTTCCACTTGTTTGTGTCATCTTTGATTTCTTTGAGCAGTGTTTTGTAGTTTACATTGTAAAGGGCTTTCACGTCCCTGGATAGGAAGATGCAAACGTACTTCATTTTTTTGTGGCTATTGTAAATGGGATTGTGCTTTTTATTTAGATTTCTGTTTGTTTCTTATTGGTGTAAAGAAATGCAGTTGTTTTTTGCACATTTATTTTATACCCTGAGACTTTGCCTAAGCCCTTTATCAGTGCAAGGAAACTTTTGACAGATTCTCTTGGGGTTTCAAGGTACACAATCATGTCATCTTCAAAGAGAGATACTTGACTTCCTCTTTTACTATTTGAAAACCCCTGATCGCCTTCTCTTTTCTGATTGCTCTAGCCAGGACTTCCTATATTATATTGAACAGGAGAGGAGAGAGTGAGCATCCTTGTCTTGTTTCAGTTTACAGTGGAAATGGTTTCAATTTTTGTCTGTTTAGGAGTTTGCTAACTGTGGTTTACTCGTAGATGGCTTTTACTATTTTGAGGTATGTTCTGTGTATGCCTAGATGTTTGAGAGTTTTAATCAAGAAGTGGCGCTTGATTTTACCAACAGCTTTTTCTGCATCTAATGATATAATCATGTGGTTTTTGTTCTGACATCTGTTGGTGTATTTAATTACATTTATTGTCTTGTAAATGTTGAACCAGCCTTGTATCCCATGGATGATGCCTACTTGGTCATGATGGATGATTTTTGAGATGTGTTGTTGAATCCAGTTTGCTAGGATCTTGTTGAGAATTTTAGCAACTATGTTCTTCAAAGATATTGACCTGTAGTTCTCTTTCTTTGTTGGTTCTTTACCGGGCTTGGTTATCAATATGATGTTAGCTTCATAAAATGATTTGGGGAGAGTTCCATCTTTCTCAATTGCCTGGATACTTTCAGTAGGATTGGTATCAGCTCCTTCTTAAATGTCTTATTGAATTCTGCTTGAAAGCCATCTGGTCCCAGACTTTTTTTTTTTTGTAGGTAGTTTTCTTATTACATAATCAATTTCCTTGAAGTTCTCACTATGTTTCCTAGGCTGGTCTTGAAATGCTGGGCTCAAGCATTCCTCCCACCTCAACCTCACAATGACAGGACTGCAGGCGTGAGCCACCACACCCAGGCCTCCCTGAAAATGAAAAACAAATCAACTTTATTTGGGTATAATTTACATAAAGGAAGTGTGACTAATGTTCATTATTCATGTCTGAAGCTCAAGTTTTCCTCTGTTCCTGTTTCATTACATCCTACAGAAGCTTTTCTTACCATTCCTTATTGTGTAGATCTGTTATCAACAAATTTTCTTAGTTTCTTTTACTATAAATGTCTTTTAAAAACAATTTAAATATATTTTATTCTAAAGATGTGGGTTACAATTCAGGATTAGGAGTACAACTGGCCACCATACAGGTACAGTTTGGGCCTCCCTTTGGTCCCCAGTTTGCCTGGTTTGAGATCAGATCCCCTTATTGATCTTGTGTCCCCCACTTCCCACCCCAGCAGTGTCCCACGACTGCCAAACCTTTTCTTATAGTATGGTAAATGTTCAGGATTCACTTATGTGTGAGGACATGTGTTACTCTGTTCTTTGTTTCTGTGATAGATAACTGAGTATTATTGACTCTAAGGTCTATCCAAGTTGCTGTGAAGCCCATACGTTTGTCCTTCTTATCTAGTCCAGTTTCGATGGGCAGCACAGTTGGTTCCATGTTTTTGCTAAGGTGTGAATAGTGCTGCAGTAAACATGCATGTGCAGGTATCTTTTTTGTAGAATGCTTTGAGTTCCTGCAGATATATTCCCGGTAGAAGGAGTGCTTGGTCACATGGAAGGCCAAGCTCTAGTTATTTTAGAAAGTGCCACGCTGTTTTCCACAGAGGTTGCACTAGTTTTCATTCCCACCAATGGTGTAGAAGCGGTCCTTTTTCTTTGCATCCTCCCCACCTCTGTTGTTGTTTGTTTTATTGTTTTTAAATTACTTTATTTTAAAAATGTGGGCTACAGATGAGAGCTAGGTACATACATGGTCATTATACAGGGAAACTGTGGGTACCCTTATTGATATTTTGTACCCCCCCTTCCATGGCAGTGTCCCACTACTGCCAATCCCTTTCTTACGGTTTATGATAAATGTTCAAGGGTCCGCTTATGAGTGAGTACACGTGGTACTCAGATCTTTGTTTCTGTGATAAGTCACTGAGTATTACAGACTCTAATCCATCCAGGTTGCTGCAAAGTTCATAATTTTGTTTTTCTTTATGGTTTCATAATATTTTATCGTGTAAATGTACCAATTTTTCTTTATCCAGTTCACTTTCAATGAACAGCATGGTTGGTTGTATGTTTTTGCTATTGTGAATAATTCTGCGATAAACATGCTTGTGCTAGTAACTTTATTTTAGAGTGATTTGAGTTCCTCTGCATATATTTCCAGAAGGGAGATTTTTGAGTCATATTGAAGGGTGGTTTTCAGATTTTTAAAGAAATCCCCACACTTTTCCACAGAGGTTGTACTAGTTTACGTTCCCACCAACAGTGAAAAAATATTTCCTTTTCCCCACATTCTTTCCAGCTTCTGTTGTGTATTGAGTTATTGATGTTGGCCATCCTATTTGGAGTTAAGTGGTATCTCAGTGTGGTTTTAATTTGCATTTCTTTAATGATTAGTGAGGCTGAGTCTTTTTTCATGTATCTGTTGACTGCTGATATGCCTTCTTCTGAGAGGTGTCTATTCATATCTTTTATTCATTCTTTAATAGGGTTGTTTTTCTTTTTTTTCCTTTTGGCATGTTTGAGTTCCTTGTACATCCTCGATATTAGGTCTTTGTCAGATATACAGTTGGCAAATGTTTTTTCCCATTCTGAGGGCTGTCTCCCCACTCTCTCGATGGTTTCTTTTGCTTTGCAGAAGCTTTTCAGTTTGGTGAGGTCCCACTTGTCTATCTTATCATTTATAGCATTTTCTTTTGGGGAGTTGATCAGGACTTCGTTGCCTATTCCAATTTCTTTAAGGGTGTTTCCTACATTTTCTTCCAGGATTCTTAATGTTTGTGGTTTTACATGTAGGTCTTTGATCCATTTAGAGTTGATTTTTGTGCATGGTGATAGGTAGGGATCTTGTTTCCATCTTCTGTATATAGTCACCTAGTTTTGTCAGCACCATTTGCTGGAAAGATTTCTCTCCCCATTGGTTGTTGGTGGAGGTTTATTCAAAGATCTGGAATCTCTCTCCTGCTCCATTAGTCTATATGCTTGTCTGTACCAATACCAGCTTGTTTTGACTATGTAGCTTTATGGTAGAGTTTGAAAGTCTGGAAGTGTGATACCACCTGCTTTGTTTCTTTTGCTAGGGTTGTTTTGGCTATTCATGGTCTTTAATGTTTCCATGTGAATTTCTGTATTGTCATTTCCAGGTCTGAGAAGAATGAATTTGGAAATTTAATTGGTATTGCAAGTTAAATCTATAGATTGCCTTTGGTAGGATGGACATCTTAACAGTGTTGATTCTTCCAACCTATGAGCATGGAATATTTTTCCACTTGTTTGTGTCTTCTTGGACTTCTTTGAGCAACGTGTTGTAGTTTTCACTGCAAAGGTCTTTCACTTATTTGGTTAGGAAGATGCCAAGGTATTTCATTTTTGTGTGTGTCTATTGCGAATGGGATTGTGGTTTTTATTTGGGTTTCTGTCAGTTTATTTGTTGGTGTATAGGGGTGCAACTGTCTTTTAGACATTTGTTTCATATCCTAAGTCTTTGCCAAAGTCCATGATCAGGGCAAGGAGGTGTTTGACATATTCTGTCAGAT
Source organism: Carlito syrichta (assembly GCF_000164805.1). Lineage (NCBI taxonomy): Eukaryota > Metazoa > Chordata > Mammalia > Primates > Tarsiidae > Carlito > Carlito syrichta. The sequence continues at coordinate 6,146 of NW_007128883.1, forward strand.
TTTTAAGGTATAGGATCATGTGGTTCGTGAAGAGGGCTGACAGGTTCCTCTTTTTCTATTTGGATACCCTTGATTTCCTTCTCTTGTCTAATTGTTGTGGCTAGGACTTCCAATACAATGTTGAACAGGAGAGGTGAAAGTGGGCAGGGCAGCCTTGTCTTGTTCCAGTTTCCAAGGGAAATGCTTCCAATTGCCATCCATTCAGCAGTATGTTGTCTGTGGGTTTATCATGGATGTCTCTTACTCTTTTGAGGTATGTTCTATCTATGCCTAGTGGTTTGAGTGTTTTTATGAAGAAGGGATTCTGGATTTTATCAAAAGCTCTTCCTGCATCTAATGATAAAATCATATGATTCATGTTTTTACATCTGTTAGTGTGTTTAATTGCATTTATGTTCTTGTGGATATTGAACCAGCCCTGCATCGTGGGGATCAAATCTACTTGGTCATGGTGGATGATTTTTGAAATGTGTTTTTAGATCCAGTTTGTGACAATCTTATTGAGAATTTTTGCATCGATGTTCTTCAAGGATATTGGCCTGTATTATTTTTTTCTTTTCTGGTTCTTTACCTACTTTGTACGTGTTTATGGAGTATACACTGATGTTTTGATACCATAGTCTATAATGATCCGATTGGGGTAATTAGATTCATCATCTTGAACAGTACTGGGGACACACAGTATCCTCTCTTCCAGCTATTTGGAAATATATATTTTTGCTAACTATAGTTCTCCTAATGTGATTTTAGCTCATAAAAAAGATTTGGGGAGTGTTCTGTCTTTCTCAATTGCTGGGAATACTTAAAAAATATCTTAATCTTGTCTTTACTCTATAAAGATATTATCACTACTTACAGAATTCTGTTTAACATTGTTTTCCTTTCATCATTTTAAAGATATTTCACTTTTTTATTTTGTTTGTTTTATGTCTCTGCACTTTCTGACAAATAGTCTGTGATTATTTAGCATTGGTCCTCTCTCTGGGAATTTTTTTTACTGCTTTCAAGATTTTTTCTTTATTTGTGGTTTTTAGCAGGTTGACTATGATGTGTCAAAACATCATTTTCTTTTTCTTTTTTGTTTTTGACTTGTAGTCTCACTGTCGCCCAGACTGGAGTGCATTGGTTGCTCCCGGCCACCGCAGCCTCAACCTGCTGGGCTCCGGCGATCCTTCTGCCTCAGCCTTCCAAGTAGCTAGAACTACAGGTGTGTGCTATCACGCCCAGCTAGTTTTTTTTTTTTTTTGATTTATTGTAGAGATGAGGTCTTGCCTGCCCAGGTGGGTCTCAAACCCGCCGGCTCAGGCAATCCACTCACCTTAGCCTCCCAAAGGCACAGGATTACAGGCTGAGCCACCGAGCCCTGCTAAAGCATCATTTTCATTGAATCTATTCTGTTTGATGTTTTGTGAACTTCCTGAATTTGCAAGATTTTATCTTTTCTCAAAATCTGCATCATTTTAACCATTTATGACTTCTTTTTATGCCCATTTTCTGTTTTCACACATTCTGGGATTTCAGTTTACATGTATCTTCAAACTTTTAAAAGTTTATTTCTAATTGACACATAATTGTACATATTTTGGGGGTACACACTGATGTTTTGATACCACAGTCTGTAATGATCAGAACAGGGTAATTAGATTCATCATCTTGAACAGTACTGGGGACACTCAGTATCCTTTCTTCCAGCTACTTGAAAATATATATTTTGCTAACTGTAGTTCTCCTAAAGTGCTATAAAGCACTAGGGCTTATTCTTCCTATCTAGCTGTAATTTTGTGTTCTTTAACAAATCTCTCCCTATATCTCCTTTCCCCACACCCTTAACAGCTTCTAGCAAACTCTTTTTTCCTTTTTACTCCTGTAAGATTAACTTATTCTTTTTAAGCTTTCATGTATGAGCGAAAAGATACAGTTTTTAAACCTGTTGATATTGTTCTTAGGTCCCTCAGGTCCTGTTAATTTTATTTCAATCATTTTCCCCCTCCTTGTTCTGTCTCTACTTTCTATTAACTTATTTTCCAATTCACTGACTGTTTCATTTGTCATCTCAGTTATGCTACTTTTCCGATCCAGTAAATTTTTTTCCAGCCATTTCTCAGATCTAAAATTTACATATTAAATATTTTCAGCCAGGCTCAGTGGCTTAGCCTGTAATTCCGTGCTTTGGGAGGCTGAGGTTTGTGGATTGCCTGAGACCATGGGTTTAAGACCCACCTGGGCAACTTGGCGAGACCTCATCTCTACAATAAAATCAAAAAACTGGCCGGGTGTGGTAGCATGCACCTGTAGTTCCAGCTACTTGGAAGGCTGAGGGGGAAGGATCGCTGGAGCCCAGCAGGTCAAGGCTGCGGTGGCCAGGAGCGGCCACTGCACTCCAGTCTGAGTGACAAAGTGAGACTCCAACTCAAAAAATAAAATAAAATAAATGTTTTCATGCCTATTCCTAGAGTGGGTTTGCCATGAGCTTATTTTCCTTTATGTAATTTTGAGCCTAATTATAATACCTTCCTGTTGTCTCATAATTTTTTAACATCTAGATGATTCATCTTGAAGTTGGTTTCACCTGATAATTGGTCTCATTTTCCTGGTTTTACATATGTCAAGAAACATTTTTGATGATATGGAAAAATAAAGTAACATTTCCATTTTAAAAACTTATTTCAGCCATGCTCGGTGGCTCAGCCTGTAATTCCACGCCTTTGGGAGGATGAGATTAGTGGATTGCCTGAGCCTGCGGGTTCGAGACCCACTTGGGCAACTTGGCAAGACCTCATCTCTACAATCAATCAAAAAATGAACCAGGCATGGTAGCACACGCCTGTACTTCCAGCTACTTGGAAGGGTGAGGTGGAATGATCGCCAGAGCCCAGCAGGTCGAGGCTGCGGTGGCTGGGAGCGGCCGCTGCACTTGAGTCTGGGTGATGGAGTGAGACTCAACTCAAAAAAAAAAAAAAACATATTTGATAGAAACTTCAGATTTTAAAGTTACTTGTTTGCAGAGAGCTCTGTCTACTGAAGTTTATCAGTTTTGTCTACAAGGATAACAGCATCCAGAAGAAATACACATATCCTTACTATTAATATTTTGAACTTAATATGCTCCTTATACAATGAAAACCTATTGTCCTACAAACTACATAAAGAAAGGTAGGGGGTTCACCCACATGGTCCTTTGAGGTGCCGCTGCCGGGCCCAACCTGCGCCTTTGCGCCCTCGGGTGAAGCCAGGCGGTGGGGACGACCCCTGCGGCGTCGCCACAGCTCACTCCCCTCTGTGGACCAGGGCTGTCAGCCACATCCCTGGCCTGGAGCCTCCAGTCGTAACAAAGCGGAGGCTGGAGGGGAGGCGGGAGCCAGAGCCCGAGGAGGGCGCGGTGAAGATGGTGGCGGCTACTCCTCCGGTCATACACGTGGACCTAACTGCACCGATGGCATTTCTAAGGATACTTGCTCAGAAGGAAGTTTTCCCATGTGGCCAGAAGAGGAGGGAAATGTTTTGCCACGTGGATGTGAAGATTTCTTCTAAAAGAAATTTAAGAAGTTTGGATTCATTGGATAGAAAACCAAACCTATCTAACCAGAACAAGCCAGACTTGGGTTTTTCCCTCTAGTTTGAAGAGTCCTGCACACTGATTCCTGACAAAATCAACGTGCAACTGCCTGGAGAACAATTCAGTGTCACATTAAAGTTTATTATATATTTATTGTAGTACTGTAGATAGTAATTGATAATCTTGTGTAGTTTGTCTAGAATCCGAAAATTAAGAGCCTCTCAGTTGAACAGTAAAGGTAAGGAGAACTCAGTAAATACAGAATAAATTTTTGGTGTCTCGAAATGAGACCATCATCATACCCACTTGAGACTTCTCACATTCTTCTTGGGCGTAGTGATTTGTATGGCTTCATTTTTATAGTCTATGTTGTAGTTTTCTGTTTTGATAACTCAGGACATAATAGTCTGTGTTTTAAAGGATTGTTAAAGTGTACATGTCCCATAAGTTTTAAGATCATAGGCAAATTGTTTAAAGAAGGCTTAGTATTTTTTCTTCTTGAAATAACTCGAATACAAAGACACAGATATGCTTAATTATGTATTTATAGTTTGGTCAGGCTGTTTGAGTTCTGGTGCATATAATGTTAACATAAATACTGCATTTTTTAATCGCTTGTTAAGATAACATTTAGAATGAGCATATTGAAATAAAAATTTTAAGGTTATTTTGTTGCAGAAAAAAAAAGAAAGGCAAGGATACTATTATTTTAAAAAATACATATATTACTACTTTACAAAAGACATTATGGTAGACTTTTAAAATCATATGGACGAACCTTCATAGATTTGTTTAAAATAGAAGAATCCTTACTTCTATTTAAACTCCCAAGTGAAAGCCCAGTATTTGCACCTCCTGGGCACTTGAGCATGAGACGCCCCTAACATCCTTGAGTGTGTTTGCTCTGAGCCCTACCATTGTGTTTTCAGAGTAAAGTTTGGGCCTCCCCTTGGTCCCCACTTCACCTGGCTTAGAGATTGGGTACCCTTATTGATGCTATGTTCCCCCCAGCA
>NW_007128884.1:0-5703 GCF_000164805.1 Carlito syrichta
CCTGCCCAGGTGGGTCTCGAACCCGCCGGCTCAGGCAATCCACTCACCTTAGCCTCCCAAAGGCACAGGATTACAGGCTGAGCCACCGAGCCCTGCTAAAGCATCATTTTCATTGAATCTATTCTGTTTGATGTTTTGTGAACTTCCTGAATTTGCAAGATTTTATCTTTTCTCAAAATCTGCATCATTTTAACCATTTATGACTTCTTTTTATGCCCATTTTCTGTTTTCACACATTCTGGGATTTCAGTTTACATGTATCTTCAAACTTTTAAAAGTTTATTTCTAATTGACACATAATTGTACATATTTTGGGGGTACACACTGATGTTTTGATACCACAGTCTGTAATGATCAGAACAGGGTAATTAGATTCATCATCTTGAACAGTACTGGGGACACTCAGTATCCTTTCTTCCAGCTACTTGAAAATATATATTTTGCTAACTGTAGTTCTCCTAAAGTGCTATAAAGCACTAGGGCTTATTCTTCCTATCTAGCTGTAATTTTGTGTTCTTTAACAAATCTCTCCCTATATCTCCTTTCCCCACACCCTTAACAGCTTCTAGCAAACTCTTTTTTCCTTTTTACTCCTGTAAGATTAACTTATTCTTTTTAAGCTTTCATGTATGAGCGAAAAGATACAGTTTTTAAACCTGTTGATATTGTTCTTAGGTCCCTCAGGTCCTGTTAATTTTATTTCAATCATTTTCCCCCTCCTTGTTCTGTCTCTACTTTCTATTAACTTATTTTCCAATTCACTGACTGTTTCATTTGTCATCTCAGTTATGCTACTTTTCCGATCCAGTAAATTTTTTTCCAGCCATTTCTCAGATCTAAAATTTACATATTAAATATTTTCAGCCAGGCTCAGTGGCTTAGCCTGTAATTCCGTGCTTTGGGAGGCTGAGGTTTGTGGATTGCCTGAGACCATGGGTTTAAGACCCACCTGGGCAACTTGGCGAGACCTCATCTCTACAATAAAATCAAAAAACTGGCCGGGTGTGGTAGCATGCACCTGTAGTTCCAGCTACTTGGAAGGCTGAGGGGGAAGGATCGCTGGAGCCCAGCAGGTCAAGGCTGCGGTGGCCAGGAGCGGCCACTGCACTCCAGTCTGAGTGACAAAGTGAGACTCCAACTCAAAAAATAAAATAAAATAAATGTTTTCATGCCTATTCCTAGAGTGGGTTTGCCATGAGCTTATTTTCCTTTATGTAATTTTGAGCCTAATTATAATACCTTCCTGTTGTCTCATAATTTTTTAACATCTAGATGATTCATCTTGAAGTTGGTTTCACCTGATAATTGGTCTCATTTTCCTGGTTTTACATATGTCAAGAAACATTTTTGCTGATATGGAAAAATAAAGTAACATTTCCATTTTAAAAACTTATTTCAGCCATGCTCGGTGGCTCAGCCTGTAATTCCACACCTTTGGGAGGCTGAGGTTAGTGGATTGCCTGAGCCTGCGGGTTCGAGACCCACTTGGGCAACTTGGCAAGACCTCATCTCTACAATCAATCAAAAAATGAACCAGGCATGGTAGCACACGCCTGTACTTCCAGCTACTTGGAAGGGTGAGGTGGAATGATCGCCAGAGCCCAGCAGGTCGAGGCTGCGGTGGCTGGGAGCGGCCACTGCACTCCAGTCTGGGTGATGGAGTGAGACTCAACTCAAAAAAAAAAAAAAACATATTTGATAGAAACTTCAGATTTTAAAGTTACTTGTTTGCAGAGAGCTCTGTCTACTGAAGTTTATCAGTTTTGTCTACAAGGATAACAGCATCCAGAAGAAATACACATATCCTTACTATTAATATTTTGAACTTAATATGCTCCTTATACAATGAAAACCCATTGTCCTACAAACTACATAAAGAAAGGTAGGGGGTTCACCCACATGGTCCTTTGAGGTGCCGCTGCCGGGCCCAACCTGCGCCTTTGCGCCCTCGGGTGAAGCCAGGCGGTGGGGACGACCCCTGCGGCGTCGCCACAGCTCACTCCCCTCTGTGGACCAGGGCTGTCAGCCACATCCCTGGCCTGGAGCCTCCAGTCGTAACAAAGCGGAGGCTGGAGGGGAGGCGGGAGCCAGAGCCCGAGGAGGGCGCGGTGAAGATGGTGGCGGCTACTCCTCCGGTCATACACGTGGACCTAACTGCACCGATGGCATTTCTAAGGATACTTGCTCAGAAGGAAGTTTTCCCATGTGGCCAGAAGAGGAGGGAAATGTTTTGCCACGTGGATGTGAAGATTTCTTCTAAAAGAAATTTAAGAAGTTTGGATTCATTGGATAGAAAACCAAACCTATCTAACCAGAACAAGCCAGACTTGGGTTTTTCCCTCTAGTTTGAAGAGTCCTGCACACTGATTCCTGACAAAATCAACGTGCAACTGCCTGGAGAACAATTCAGTGTCACATTAAAGTTTATTATATATTTATTGTAGTACTGTAGATAGTAATTGATAATCTTGTGTAGTTTGTCTAGAATCCGAAAATTAAGAGCCTCTCAGTTGAACAGTAAAGGTAAGGAGAACTCAGTAAATACAGAATAAATTTTTGGTGTCTCGAAATGAGACCATCATCATACCCACTTGAGACTTCTCACATTCTTCTTGGGCGTAGTGATTTGTATGGCTTCATTTTTATAGTCTATGTTGTAGTTTTCTGTTTTGATAACTCAGGACATAATAGTCTGTGTTTTAAAGGATTGTTAAAGTGTACATGTCCCATAAGTTTTAAGATCATAGGCAAATTGTTTAAAGAAGGCTTAGTATTTTTTCTTCTTGAAATAACTCGAATACAAAGACACAGATATGCTTAATTATGTATTTATAGTTTGGTCAGGCTGTTTGAGTTCTGGTGCATATAATGTTAACATAAATACTGCATTTTTTAATCGCTTGTTAAGATAACATTTAGAATGAGCATATTGAAATAAAAATTTTAAGGTTATTTTGTTGCAGAAAAAAAAAGAAAGGCAAGGATACTATTATTTTAAAAAATACATATATTACTACTTTACAAAAGACATTATGGTAGACTTTTAAAATCATATGGACGAACCTTCATAGATTTGTTTAAAATAGAAGAATCCTTACTTCTATTTAAACTCCCAAGTGAAAGCCCAGTATTTGCACCTCCTGGGCACTTGAGCATGAGACGCCCCTAACATCCTTGAGTGTGTTTGCTCTGAGCCCTACCATTGTGTTTTCAGAGTAAAGTTTGGGCCTCCCCTTGGTCCCCACTTCACCTGGTTAGAGATTGGGTACCCTTATTGATGCTATGTTCCCCCCAGCAGTTAGCCTCATGATGCTGAGTATGGGAGCAGCCCTGTGCCATCTCTAAATTCCCACTTTGCCTCTTTTGCCTCAATAGTTAAATTCTGAGTGTCACAAACCCTTTGTTTTAAGAGAAATATCTGTTTTACTGAAATTCTTTTAACGGGTTTCTTGTAAGACCAAGGAATGAAAATGAATTAAGGCTTCATGTTCTACCTCTGATTTACTTTCCCATTACCTGGAGGCAAGCTTTGCCTTTAGGTGATGATAACAATTTGACAATAATTGTGTAAGCATACGCATTATAATTGTTAATTATTTTCAAATTTTCTTATTTCTGTTTTACAGTCTGTAACTGTTAGAGTAACAACTTCAGACACAGCAAATGATGTAATCAAGAAGGCACTGCCAATGCTAGGAATAACTGTAAGTTACCTACAAGCCAATTTTGTTTAAAAACCAATTTTGAAAAAAAATGAGCTTTAAAAACTCTGATTTTTGCATTCATGTACATTTACATACATGTGTTTGTATACCCGTGTTTTGTGTCATGCACCTTCCATCATAAGACAGCTGTTTATGAGATACATCAAAGTCATATTTTATTCCCGCAAATTTAGTTTATAATATAAGTTTATATACCAGTGCTTTCTTGTATTATCCTGTTGCATTTTGTGTGAAGTAAAAGTGATAGCATAAAGAAGTTGGGCTATAATTTTAGAATGCTAACAACTACATGAATTTTTACTGTATGTATTATATGCATATAAAACATTTTTGAAAAATTTATAATAAGAAAGTTGCGACCACCTCTACTGCACTGTTCTTTGAATATCTTATTTCCCAGTTTCTCAGCTTTCATACCTTCTTACCCTAATAATCAACCAAGAACTCAATCTTAGGCTTGAAGGACATCTTTTGTAAATTTTGACATTAAAAACACCTGGCTAGAAGCAATATCCCCTGATGTTTGTCCTGGGAATGAGACAGCTGATGCATCTAATGAATTGGGAAAGAGAAATACAAGGTTTGAATGAGTCTGTGGATTTGGGGTCATTTGTGTGTACAATACTTTCATCCTGGTTTGCTTTTAAGTGTCTGTTCCTTTGTATTTTAGTGGAGCTGGTGTAAATTGTTGTGGTTGTTTTTTTTTTTTGGTGGAAGAGGTGGGTATATTTGAGGATGAGGGTGAGGGTTTCTTAAGAGAAAATAGGGAAGTCCACATAACTGAGAATTTTGTTAAAGAAAGTGGCATTCAGATGGACAGAAGCTGCAGGAGGCAGTTATGCTGCATGACTCCTTGCATGAAACTCCCAATAATGTGAAACTTTCTTGCTGTTGTGACATTGCATCCAAGCGTTATATTTAAATATTGTTTGATTGAATGGTATACTAATGCCCTTTAAAAACATGGCATAACCAGAATTTGGCCCAAGGAATCCATTATTTCTGTACTAGTGGAATTTAATGCCATTTAAAAAATAAAACTGAATTTAGATGAACTGAAGAAAGCAGACACTTCTGCGTTGCTTTAAAACTGTAATATAGAGGTGCCTTAATAATAACTAAAACTTGGAGGAGAGAGAGTGGTTTTATGAATAGGGTGGGGAGATTGATTTAAAATACAATATAACACATTTTATTTCAAATTTGTATTTTGTAAAAAGCAATTCGTCTCACCAGACACAATATTTCTGTTTTATTGAAGAATTGAAGGTTTTTGACACACACACACACACACACACACACACACACACACACACACTAGACTTACGTCATTCCAGTATAATTTAGCCCTTATCTTAAAATTTTTTAAAAATATGATCTTATTTTCTATTTGCAATACAGTTTTGAGCTGATTAGCTCTGTGTGTGAGACTGACAGTCTCCACACCTGGGAATCTTTATATGGACAAGGTCATGATTTTAATTAGGAAGGAGGACTTGTCACCAAGAACGCAGTTTGAAATATATTTTTGCTTATGCCTCTCCTGAGGGACTCTTTAACTAATGTAGCAGAGTCTAAATGTAAATTTAGATTTGTTTGTTTCAAGTGGGATTTCCAGTATTGCAGGGCGATAATTCAGCTTGGGATAATTATTTTCCATGCCTGGCCTGTTCTCCAGGTTAGAGTCCTTGTCCCTTCTCACCTCCCACAGTGAATGAAGCCTGTGGGCTGACTTCACTCTGGCATCTTATCTCCTCAAGGCCTCTTGGGCACTTGTGTCCTTTTCCTCAGGGCTGCTGAGCATACAGTGCTTTGAGTTTTACTTTGCTCAAGCATAGTCATGCAGGTGTATGGCACTCTGGGGAACAAGCTTGTCTGGGTAGGGACATGTGAAGGCAGAGTTCATTTTCCAAAATGTCTGGAGACAGCAGAAGACAGGACTATGCAGATTAGATTTTCTTTCTTAGTGAAGGAGCAT
>NW_007128885.1:0-881 GCF_000164805.1 Carlito syrichta
TAAAGTTCTATAAAGCACTAGGGCTTATCCTCCTATCTAGCTGTAATTTTGTGTTCTATAACAAATCTCTCCCTATATCTCCTTTCCCCACACCCGTAACAGCTTCTAGCAAACTCTTTTTTCCTTTTTACTCCTGTAAGATTAACTTATTCTTTTTAAGCTTTCACGTACGAGTGAAAAGATACAGTTTTTAAACCTGTTGATATTGTTCTCAGGTCCCTCAGGTTCTGTTAATTTTATTTCAATCATTTTTCCCCTCCTTGTTCTGTCTCTACTTTCTATTAACTTATTTTCCAATTCACTGACTGTTTCATTTGTCATCTCAATTATGCTACTTTTGTGATCCAGTAAATTTTTTTCCAACCATTTCTCAGACCTAAAATTTACATATTAAATATTTTCAGCCAGACTCGTTGGCTCAGCTTGTAGTTCCATGCTTTGGGAGGCTGAGGTAAGTGGATTGCCTGAGACCATGGGATTGAGACCTGCCTGGGCAACTTGGCGAGACCTCATCTCTACAATAAAATAAAAAAAACTAGCCGGGTGTGGTAGCATGCACCTGTAGTTCCAGCTACTTGGAAGGCTGAGGGGGAAGGATCGCTGGAGCCCAGCAGGTCGAGGCTACGGTGGCCAGGAACGGCCACTGCACTCCAGTCTGAGTGACAGAGTGAGACTCCAACTCAAAAAATAAAGTAAAATAAAATAAAATAAAATAAAATAAAATAAAATAAATGTTTTCATGCCTATTCCTAGAGTGGGTTTGCCATGAACTTATTTTCCTTTATGTAATTGAGCCTAATTATAATACCTTCCTGTTGTTTCATAATTTTTTAACATCTAGATGATTCATCTTGAAGTTGGTTTTACCGGATAATTGGTCT